>NC_079372.1:27291236-27473736 GCF_021018895.1 Seriola aureovittata
AAAAATGGACATGTGCTGTATTTCTATGCAAACAGACAAACAAGCTCTCTCACATAATAGCATGAGTTGAACAGCTGTTATTCCCTGCCATTGTCATCATAGTAACTGAAATGGCTTTGTTTGTTATTAGCAGATCCTGGTTTTGTTCATAGTTGATGCTGGTAATACAGCAGTCCTGATGACATTAATTAGAAAAAATCACCTACAGCAGGAGAAAGACAAAAGCCCTGAAGCTAATGAGAATCACACTCATTACCTGCTTGTTTTTTAGCAGAGTTTTGACTAAGTGGAAACATATTCTGGGAGTTGCTGCTCGCGGTCCTCAAAATGACATTTAGCGTGCCCTCTCCAGGCTCTGATGAATTAAGAAACGGAACGAGTGTGGGAGGAGTAAATGAGATTGATCATCTAATTTTCTCATAAGCTGACCTGTTGTGGCAGGAAAAGTATGTTACTCTGCCAGGAGCTTGACAGAGGTCGATACGACAGCAACGAGGTAATGTGCAGCCTGCAGCGATGATTACATGAGACCAGAATCACAGTGGCTTTGCTATGTTAAAAGACCAGTTCAAATCCTTACTTAGGTAATATTGGCAATATAACAATGCAAAAATACTCCATTTCATTTCATGCAGTTACTTTCAAAACCCACTACAGCAAAATATACATAAACTATAAAAAGCAAAAGTAGTCCAAATGGCCTCTGTGATTGACATATGATGGGTCTATAATGTGATTAGATTGTTTATACTGATGCAGGATTTCCAACTTAACAATTTTTTTGTGAACCACAAAGGACCCACTGGTTTAATCTTTTAACAGTTTTTTTTATTTCACAAGCTTATTACATGTATTTGGATGAAAATATTAATCTGTAACTTGTAACTCAAACTGTAAGAAAACTGCAGTGGAGTGGATTTAGTTACTGTCTACCACTGATGATGCAACCAACGATGATTTTCACAATCTGTCAAACTCCAAACCTAAATGAGGTTCAGGTGCCAAAGAGGCACAGCTGTGTCTGTGTGTCTGAGATCAGTTATAATCTCATCTTCGCCTCGCAGGCGAACAATTGAGTGGATTTGGCACTGCAAGAGTCAATATTGTAACTTCTCTGAGTGTGAGCAGATGACAAAGATAACCTTGGTGTGTGCTGGAATCAAACATGAGGAGAGTGAGTATACAGTAGAGAGAGACCTGCTATCACAGAGCAGAAGAGTAAGAACACAATGTATGACAGTGTGGAAACACGTGGGAGGTGTCTGTGACCTAAGCCTATTTCTGACAACTGCTAGCTATTAACAGTCACACATGCTATTCACATGTTGATTATAAGGTATGTGTTTATACGAGGCCCCATGCAATCAGTGCCAAACACTATTGTGAATTTTTGAAAGAAAATATGAAAGATGCATTGAATTACAAATGAAAGCTTCCTGATATTAAATGTTGAGAAAATTTGCATTATTTCTGTGGTGAAACATTATAGCAAGCAGGAATGACGTCGACCCAATTTTTCCTACCCACCTTTGGTATCATGAAATGTTTAGTCGTCCACCTGGATGCTCTAAAAATTGCATCTTCCAGAAGTAGCCCTGGGATCTCTTTCAAAACCCTTTTTGGCCTGTAATAGGGGTCCATCTGCTGCGTGAACCAGTTTGGGTAGTTTCTAAAATATGAGCTCATTGCTCCTCTTGAAATAATGTGTTATTAAGCAGCATTACAAAGACTCTAGTGAACGCACAATGGGCTCAAAAGGCTTAAAAGCAGCCGGATCACACCGGCTGAAGAGGTTGATGGTAGAACTACCAGTATTCATCTGATTCAAGTGCAGGCTTTTAAATTAGCTTGATCAGTAGTAAAGCTGTGTGTTATACTAGAAAGCACAAAAACATGGCTCCCCTCCCTCCCACTCCACACATACATACTTGCACATTCACACACACCTTTGCAGACACAGCCGTCAGGGCCACAGCTGTCATTTACACATAGGATTTAAAATATCTAAAGTAAAATCCCAGTTATCAGAGTGGAAAATTGTTCCGTTTTATCCAGTTATTTCACAGTCCAAATTCAACATTTATCATAACTTGGACAGAGCGAGTTTTTTTAAATGTAAAAGATGTGTAGAGCGAACCCGGGGAAGCAATGAACACTGTCATCTGAGAGGAAAGTGAGTGCAGTCACATTGCAGAGTGAAAGCAGGAGTCTGCTGTATTCTCTATAGTCAAAAATCACTCCCACCATACAGCTTTCCATTGAGTCATTCAACAGCTAAAGCTTTACATCATTTCAGGGTAGCACACGCAGATATCATTAAAAGACACGGTAGTGAAACTATATTTTACATGTATATTTATATATATATGTGTGTGTGTGTGTGTGTGTGTGTGTTGTGGAAAGTTTCTGTTCCTTTCATTAACATATTTCAATCGTCTCTCCTAGAATTAACATTTCTATGCAACTAAACTGCAACAGCAAATACATTTTATATTAAACGTAATCGATGCCTAATGAGGATGCTCATACAATTGCATATTTACCCCATTCTTCCCCCAATTTTACACCCCACAAACACATCAATCACACTAAAAAGATGAAAAAATACTCTTGCTATGTGTCCTGATTTTTAAATATAAACTGCACACATGACTCATGTTCATGCGAATCAAGAAACAAATCCAAATCAAAAGTGAATTTGCTTTCACTTTAGAGAGAAGAATTTACGACACAGTATCACATTGTCCACTAATTAAAAGCGTCCATCTGCCCTTCCTACTCTGCAGAGGTAAAAGTTGTGTGTAATTTAGCTGCCATATTGTACATGATGCGCTACAATCACTGCTGCGCAGTAAAGGTCTTGGTCTTTTTTTTTTCTTTTTTTTTGTGGGTGTCTCTGCAACGCCAAATAAGAGGACAGCAAAGTACAACCTGCTCGTGCTGCAGATGACAGCTTGATTGTGTTCTTCCCCATCACCTGCCACCCTCAGGCACATATTGTTCTGTGTCACGTAGGTGCAGTAAATACCGTATATGATGGGTGATTTTAATCAAAGTCGAGTTTAAGCTCAAACTTTCAAACGTTCACATTGTTTAAGTTGGCCAAGTCTGTATTAAATCTGCATCATATATTACAGCTCTCCAACTGCCATTACATAGAGAGAAAATTACAGGTTGTGAATAAGAGAGAACAAGTGCTGTGCTTGTACACAGTGGAAATTGTCAAAAGTATTGCAAATAAAATTTCCCCGTTAAAGTTAATTGATAATGAGGATTACATATTTAATCCAACCCACCACATTAATTTATGCAGTTTTTCTATACTAATTTTCAATATTTAAACTTAATTATGCCGTTTTGTTTCCATCATGTAACTAGCAACATGACGGATGGTAGCAGCTAATACCAGGTCAGGTCATATGATGTGATGTTTCAGCCTGGGATTAGTTTTTTGATATTTTAAAATGTATGTACTTCATGTAGCATCTAAATATTATTCTGTTTTGTGCCTTGGTCAGAGTGGATCTGACCTTCAGTTAATGTTATTCTTCTATTGTCATAACAGACACCTATTATTGACCATTTCTAGAATGTGGTTTGTTAGATCTGCTGGAAAAGGTGTTTACAGTCGTTGCACTAAAATGGCGTTAGCATGAATCTGCGAATTCAGGGGTTAGACTGTATTAGGACTCAAACTTTGGTCTGGCTAAAACGCAAACGTACCACACATCCATCCACCATCTTCACCTCCATTTTGCAACTTTTCAAATCACAACATAGATATCACACGTTCCTGCTTTAACATTGAATATTGGCTTTGGATGTGAACTGTGAGGTGCTGAATTGTAAAATCTGCACCGAATTCTTGGGGATCCTTGGTTGGAGTAATAGTGAGAGGTATCAGGTTAAAATAGCTCTGCTGGATACCTGCATCAATATGACTGGACAGCAGTAGTCAGCTAGTAGCCACACAACCAATTATAGTGAAAAATGAATGAAACAGCTGATAACAATCAGCTGATACACACCTGACAGTGCTCTGCCTGAAGTAACACTATGTTTCATTTGTTTACAAGCACATGGAACAGATAATATTTTGTCCTGACTGTCCTCCCAAGAAAAACAACAGCACTAGTCATGTCAGCAAAAGCATGTATTTATCTTCAACTAAGCCTTGTAGTAGTTCTGACTCTTGTCTGTCGGAAAGTAATGGAGCCACAAAGTCCACAGAAAGAGGAGGCTGGAGTGATGGATGGGTCATCATAGCACGGGTACCAACA
Organism: Seriola aureovittata; assembly: GCF_021018895.1. Taxonomy (NCBI): domain Eukaryota; kingdom Metazoa; phylum Chordata; class Actinopteri; order Carangiformes; family Carangidae; genus Seriola; species Seriola aureovittata. The sequence continues at coordinate 27,295,517 of NC_079372.1, forward strand.
GTCAACTTTGTGTTTTTTTTTAAACTTAATTGTTCTTTGCTTAGTAGTTATTACTGTAACCATGATGACGAAGGTTCTTTAACCTTAACGAAATGCTTATTTCAATCCAAACCACAATGCCTCCCTAACCTCAACCAAGTAGTTATTTTTACCCAAACCATGATCTTTCCCGAACCAAGATGTGTTTTTGTCGTTACCTAATGAAAACTTAACCATGAATGTGTAAGATCAGAAAACTCCTGATTGCGTCAGATCAAAAAACGCTTGTATGTCATTCTGGGAAGCAGTTGCAAATTTGGAGACGTGTGATGCCGATCCCCATAGTGGATTATAAATTCAGATTAAAAAAATATTTCCGATCAGTAAGGTTTTAACACTGTCTCCTTCCTATAGTAATGTAGAAGTAAATCCAGTGTATGAAACAAAGCTTTTCAGATTATTAAATGACTCTTTAAAAAAACAGCATATTCATCCACTGCAGCACAAACAAAAAAACAAAGAAGTGCATCTGCAGAACTTGCTAAAGCAAAACATTCAGCAAGAACAACAGAACAAAATAATGTGTTGGGTAATAATTAGCACTTCATGTATTTAATGAACAGAGAGTATAATTATACGACAATCCCATTCTGTGTGTTTCGTGCTCCTCACTACCAGAAGAATAACATGCAATTTAAATACATTGTCCAGCAAAACCCTTTGGCCGACACTACAGCATGAGAATATGTCTACGTGCACCAAGCTGGAGAGCTACAGTGGTTGATAACAGAAGGCAATTATATCACTGCCTCACAAGTAAAAAAAACACAGCTGGTATGGTAATATCATAACCTCAGTATCTGGAGTCCCAGTATCACACGTTCATATGTCAGAGGTTCATATGATTTGATACCAAAAATAGCATACGGTCTTAGTCAAGACGATGCTGCTGCAGCTGAATAATGATTTCTGTGTTCACCGCTGTGTTATTAGTTGTGTTGTTGCCATGGATTAAAATGTGTCCTTTCCCTCCGGCTTCCTCTCCAGAGACTGTATGTTCAGTTTGACCTGCATGACTTCATCCTTAATTCCCCTAGCAGTCTAATCTTAGCACTTACATTGCTGTTAAAGCACACAATACCATTAGTGGGCTGTTAGGCAGACTGAGATCTCAGACCTGCATCTACTGTATATGCCAATATTGCTCATATTGTTCATCTGACATGTTGGTTGCATTGTGAGGAAATGCTGAGGGCTCAGTCAGAGATAATGATGATAATCTGCAAGTTATGGTTGTTGAGTTGTTAGAAAAACTGTGACATATTGTAATCCTTCTTTCTACACAAACTAAGCCCTCAGCTCACAGCACTTCAAATAGAAAATACCAAAACTCTGAGAAAATTTGAAATGAATTAAACTAGGAAGACAACCTTGAAATATTATGAGGGAACCTTCAATTCAACTGAAAATGCAACTGAGATACAAAGGATTTAGGCATAAAGATGCAATCACATTTTCTCTGGTCCTGCAAGCCGCCATTCGAGACAGTTTTTTATGTAGACATTAGCTGTGTCCCAATTCAGGGGCCACATACTTCAGAGGCACGATCTATGTAGCTGTCATAGGCCGAACCGAAATGGGACTGTCTGGCCTATGGAGGATTTTCGATTTGAGTCACCAGCTGTGTCTGACCTTACCATTGCGTTGTAAATAGCCGCTACTGTCGCCTAGCAACCTTGACAACATGTAACTTTTTTCCACAAAAACTTGAGGTTTTAATGCCCATGGCTTTTTAACATTTGAACCATTAGCTGAGCTGAAACCTAATACTAACATTTTAAAGTGTAATCCTCAGGATCTCTGTTGGTGTTTTTTTGCTGCCATGTTATTTTCATTATCGACATGCAACGAATCTTGGGCCTCAAAGGATCCACCTACAGGAGCCTTTGAAACGCCGTCATGCCGTTGTGGGCAATCGGCCCAGGTGGAGCTCATAACATTAACAAAGTGCACACAGAACACAGAACTGATAGAACTAATGGGATAATTAAAGACAACCTCTGAAAAAAAATCAAGTTTTTAACCTTGTTAACATGTTTATATGTTTGTTTTTCATACAATATAAGACATATCACGAGTGAAATAGGCAGTCAACACCATGACTGCGGATTTCCACCTTTCCACCAACTGACAGTGAAGCAAAGACAGTGTCATAAAAACAAATTTGCATCGCATTAGCACTACCACTAACACTGTGTCAGCCACTTCTACAAACCAAGAAGCCAACAAACTAGATGAACAAATAATCGATGCCAACAACGCTTACAGTTCAGATGTGTCTGCTAGTCGCCAATTTTGGTCACAGCAGTATCCTCATCTGAGTTTGGGTCTGACTGAGGTTTCCTCTAATGCTAATCATCTTGATACACACAGTACCATGTACCAATTTTTTTTTTCTCTACTTTTTATGTACAAGTTACTTCAAGCTTCAACTACTTCAAGCAGATTTTGGGATATTATTGTCAGAATAAGGTCCTTTTCCATGTCGCCCTTGCAACTGTGGTATCTTGAGGTGCTGATGTGAAGAAGTAATCACCGCTGACACGTCTTTACTTGCAATCAAAAAGAAGTTTATTTATAAGAAAGAAACAGTGTCCAAAATGCCGAATCCTGGAGCATCTCTGCTGATGTGAGATCTCTCTCTTACCGTCGCACAAACTCCTCTATTTATCTGTCTCGTCCCACCTTTGGGATGTGCCCTTCTTTTAATAGAAGGGCCTTCATCCAAACGGTCGACCATATCTGGTTAACGACCTCTGGTCTCTGGCCTTTTGACCTTTTAGGCCAGAAAAAACCCCAACATCCCGAATCTCTTATATCGTAGGAGACAGAAAACCGAGGGGTAAGCAGGTTTGCCCCCTAATGCACATTCCTTAAACTTAACTTATAATGAGTGGTTCAAAGTAACCTTTGACAAAGCTTTAGTTGACACCCTTCCTTAACTTATTAATAAAACTTACATAAAAGAAGAACATACTACAATTTAGACCGTTTAAACAGGAGGGAAATGAAGTGGATAATACACTACACAACTTTCTGCTCTCATGGGACGATTCAGCTGCCGCAGGTGTATGTGATTTGGCTAATTACACTTCTCCTCACACTGGCCCACAGTTTCCTTCTATAGTCAAATGCTGGTCTGCATCAGTTTGTGTTAGTGGTTGATATTGTTACTTCACAATAAGAGTTCTTGATGTGATTTCTCATTGTGGCCACTATTGCTATATTTTGATGTAGCCCTCACCTGACACTTATTCGATTGGGAATTCTTATGTTCTTCAAAATGTATGGAAGCAACGTATTGAAGCGCAAGTGAACACACTCCAATTTCAACCGGCTTAAGGAGCAATTTGAAATTTCGACAAACTTCGACAAAAAAATATTTTGCAAAATTGTTCCAGATACTCGCATTCGGATTGTGGCACCTGTCGTATCATGATCTAAGAGAGGCAGACTGCTGGGAATCCGTTGTCACATTTAATTGAAAAACCCAGCTTTATTTGCATAACAATCAATGGAAACACAGAGCATTCATAATTGTGTTTCGTCATCTTTTCTTAAAAATAGCTTCTTTTTTCGGCAAAGCTGCGATGGAAACCCGGCTTCTGGTTTTCCTGTGTGACTTCTTTCCTGCTTTTCTCTTCACTGTGTCTCCTCCATGTTTTTGCTGCTGCAGTTTTGTTGTGTATTTGTAAATTCTAAGAGACAAGGTTAAGTGCTGATAAGTGACTAATATTCTCTAGAATCTAAACATGTTCAGCTTAGTTTGACCATTTTTGGACTAAGAGGTTTGGTGAGCTATGTCTCTAGATCATTCAGGTCATCTAATCTTGGTTGCCTGCTATTCCTTTTTTATACTTTATTACTATGATGTAAATTGTAAATGTAAATTTTATCTTAAGATGTTAAAGCTGTGTTTAGCCTGTTTTCATCAACTGTTCCTCAGGAAAAAAGACTTTCTTGTGAAAAAACTGATTTACGCAGGAAAGTGAGAAATCCAACTGTGCGGCCGGATTTTGCGGCTCTCATCCTGCTGACACCGAGCAGCTGATGACCTTTGGCTTCGCAGAGAGCAGCAGGACTCATCCCTGTGGAAATGCAGTCATCTGATCGCTGGGGGAGTTGTGAAAATAAGAAACATAAAGCATGCGTCCTGTCGAAAACGGCAAGATAGGTCACCCTGGTGCAGAGGTCAGTGACCAGGATGAGAGAGTTAGTGTTTTCATCAAAATATCTGACCTTTGAAAGATCCAGTTGTTGAAAGACAAATCCAGCAAAATGCAGCATGAAATGCACTTGACATTCTTCGTCTCTGGTCAGTCGAGAGCAACATAATGAAACTCTGTAGTGTCTGAGGAAAGGTGGTTTCAGAATGATATGGATTGATAGTGAATTATGAGACTTTATTTCGATGTAATTATGGAAATTTTACTCTTCATTTGCATGATCCATGCAGGGTCACCTCAATTTTTACTGGAATTAAAGTGGCGGCTCCCAGGACTCAGAGCCCATGCTGACCTTCATCCTAACCACCTAATCACAGAGCATTTTACACCCAGGATGCAAAGTGGATGTAATTATCGAGCTGCTAGGATAGAAAACAGCTGTATCATGAATCCGGAACATCAGAGCTGGGTTAAAGGAACTTCATTTATTCAGGCTCTGGAGATTAATGTGCCTGTGTGAAGGGACGACTGTGAGCAGCAGCAGTCAGGTGCAGAGTGCAGCCCAATGTCAATCTACTTAATTCTTGTGAATTTCTTTTCAGTAATAAACTTTTCAATCCCGCGTATTAAGTCAACCCAGGAAGACCTGAAAGCAGTGAGAGTCCAAAGTTTTGTAATAATTTGAAAACAATGTGACAATGTGAAAGAGACTGTAGTAATGACCCTGCAGAGATCCATGAGCATGAATCCAGCTCCCTCGGCTTTACGGAGCTTTAGAGTGAGTTTTAGCTCATTGTTTAGCTGTCAGTTCCCGCAACTACTGGCCCCAGCAGATCCCTATCTACTGGAAATTATGCTTATATAATACCAGTTTTTTTCCCCCAGTTACATTATGGTACGTAACGTAATGGCTGGCTCAATTATGACCATAGCTCACATTATTTTGAGGTAATAGAGCACTACATTTATATACCCCACCTGGGTCGTTGGCAGGGGTGGATGGTGGGTGTACAAAGCGCATGACTATGACACCAGACAGAGAGTTTGTGGTTAGGTTCAGGCAACAAAAGCAAGGTTAAGGTTAGGGAAAGAATGTGGTTTTAGTTAAATGCAACTTGAAATGAATGATATCTGCTGGACGAGTAAATAGCCAACTGTTAGCCGACAAGTTCAACATATCAGCTTAAATTAGTTTTATTACAGGTTTAAAGTTCTCAGCTCAATGGGAATTCGAACATTGTACCATTCCCTGACGACTGACAACGTGTGTGTGATACAATCAAAAGCTCTAGGGCAGCATGAACATCTGGACCATTGAGTTACAACCATTTAGTCAACAGCTGTTTCCACCTCCAATTCACTTTTTTTGTGTTGCATGAGGAACATAGACCTCAGTTGATAATCTTCTATTTTAAATTTTTTGATGATGATGTCATGTAATTAAAGTAGAACATCTCTGAGTGCATGAGGCAGCTCCTCAGAGTCCGAAGACAAGCACAGGGAATTAGCTTCGCAAAAATATCCATTCCTATTTACAGAATTCTTGTCGCAGAAGAAAAGATAAAAATACCCTTTGTTTTAAGTTTAATTCAGTTTCTATGGATACCCACATTGTTGCTATGTGACGGAGTCGAAAGATGAGTTGGAGAGTGTATGTTGTAGGTTTATATATATTGACGACAAAGGGGAAACCATTGCTTTTTGACATGACAAGAATACGCTCATTCATTTTGTCACATTAGTGTTTTGAATGTACTGTTAAAATGCAGATTTCAGTATATGTCATTGCTGCCAAGTCTTTTCAGTAACTAGTTATAGACTAAACACAAATGTGTGTGCAAATATTTCACACCTCAGAACTGATTTTTAATTAGACCGAAGTTCCCTTTAGGCTGAACACTGAATATGACCTGTTTGTCAAAGGGCTGAGATTAGCTCAACACCTAATTAGTCTGGGTTCATTAATTCAGTAAAGCCGGTTCCTGCTTTCCTCTTTGTTTTCAGCATCGTTTGGAGCCTTTTTGTTTTCGTGATTAGGCTTCACAGAAATACACAGTGATTAAAGAAAAAAAAACTTGAATTACGTGTGAAGAAACACATAAATAAGCCAAAGTATTTTTTTTCTCCTCTTTCTTTCCTTCTGTTCTGCCTCTCTGTCTGTAAGTCTTCTTCAAGTGTGAGAAGTCACCGTCTGCTGTCAGTGTTAAGGACATGTCAGCTTATAACTCAGCAGGTCTGTTGATCATCATGTCTTTGATTATAGCTGTGCAAAATAACAGCTCCCCTCGCAGTGCAATCTGTGCAGGCCTTCCTCTATCTGCTCTGCTGTGTGCCATTTAATGGGGTCTTCAGTTTCTGTGTTGTCTCTCTGTGATAACGGTTATTATTAGCAATGTATCACTGGCATAACAAATTTCTTTCTTCAGGCTGGCTGGTTGGTAATTACAAAAAAAAAAAATCTTTATCAATGAACTGTGTATTTAAATTTCTGCTTTCTCTCTTGAGTTCGGTCTGTTTTCTGTGGATGTATGGGGGCTAGCAGCTGACGATAAATTATATTATTCTTATCACAATTTCTGTAACTTCCAAGCTCATAAAACCGTTCAAAATACCTCTGCATAATAATAAAATGCTAATAAACTCAAGGCCATGCTGCAGAAAACTCCCGGAGATACAAGGTTTTAACTCAACTGTGAACATATATCATTATTTTGTTCTTAAACTAGTCAAAATGCGAACTCTAAACTAACAAGGTGTTCAGTGTGTTTGCTTTGCTGCTTGTTATCTGACCCACTGAGATCTCTCATTAGAAGTAAACCACGAGCTGTTTGATTTCAGGGGCTCTGGCTGTCATTAAAAACGTGCCAGCTCCTCGTGCTCAAGGTCACTCACACCATTTGGACTGAGATTCGTGCTGCTAGACACGGTCTCTGCTGGATGTAAATGAGGTCTTGGATCCAGTGTGTAAGTGAGACGATGGAACAGGAGGCCTCTGGTGTCTGGTGCTCTCAACTCGGCAGATGGATTTTTTTTTTTTTTTTCAGTCTTTCCTCAAAGACAATATGCACATTCAGAAAAATCTAACACGAGCAGTTGGATTCATAATGAGAAAAGGTTTAGATATGACGGATACAAATCTGTTACACCAATAAATATTGAGGGTTTACCCCATTACACAATCATTAAAATCATAACTTCTCAATTCAATAGAGATCTTGGCGATGAATGGTTCAAATGTTCATTGTGTCTTTACTACTGGGCAAAATTCAATGTAAAGGAAATTCTCATCAAATGGAAATCCAGCCAGCACCAAAGGATATGCCTTATTTTTGTTTCTAGACTGTGCTTTTCAAAGTTTTTGCTGAAAACTGTTTCGTTACAGCCCCAACAAGTGGTCGTCATTCAGTTTGTTTTTGATGTATGAGACTTTTTCTTATCTGTCAAATTTGACTGCTTTAGGTTTTCCAGTTTCTCAGATTCAGTTCAGCCAATTATTTCTGGATGAATCCATTATTTGCTTTAAAATGTCAGAAAATATGTGACATCCTCCAGTATCTTGTTTCAAAACCTAAAGGCATTTATTTTTGCTTGAAGAGAAACAGAGAAAAGCAGCAACTCCTTGAAAGTGAGAAACTGGGATTCTGAAATGTTTTGCATTTTTGCCTGAAAAAACAGTTTCTGTTTTGCTTGATTAATAAATTAATCAGCTAATAGTTTCAGCAATAATTTGGTCATAAACCAGCAATAGAGTATTGGACAAATTGGAAATTTGACCTGCTGATGGGGCCAGATGAAAAGTTAAGGGATCACCAAAGTTGTTACAATTCATTCTGTGTGTGTGTGTGTGTGTGTGTGTGTGTGTGTGTGTGTGTGTGTGTGTGAAATGAGAAGAGGCTGGTAAATGGTTTTATTTCTGAGATGAAACCACTGATGCCACTTTCATTCTCCGCTGAGACACCCTTGCAGTTGAGTGCATATGAAATGTGAGAGGCCATCATCAGGACAGAGTGCCGTGTGATTTGACTTACTGGCAGCACTTCATAGTATGACACTGAAAACAGTCTCTCTGTGTCAACAATTAGAAGATAAAAATAAAAAATAAAATTGTGCACAAATGCCTTCACACCATTTACGTGCTACTGCTTCGATGATGTCCGGAAACAAATGGCACAGCTGTAAACAAATACAGATAATATACTGTCTACAGATAAGATACAATAGATTAACAGCTTTATGGGTCATAGCACCGATTTAATGACCTTTAACATAAGAGTGGTTAAAAGGAAAATCAGTGAATGGTTGTATGCTGTATGCAATAATTACAGCTGAAGTGTTTGTTAAATCTCCAGCTGACCTTGTGACGCTGTTCAGGGTGCAGATTTGTTAAAATCAACATATTCAGCGAACACATGATAAAGTCACAGGATCATGTAAGGAACCCTTTCAGGCACCCTGCACTTTTACAAACCAACTATTGATATACGGTGGAGAATATTTATTGGATTGATTTGTTGTTTTATAGATGAACTGCATGTGGTTACATCTGTTTACAGCTACACTGGCATTTGATATTTTTTAGCCACCAATGAAATTGACTTCAATGAAGAAATAAAGACAAGGCTACAGCCATCTAAGCCTCACCAAAGACTTGTTAGAGCAAAAGCTTCTGTGCTGCCTAAACTTAGTGTCTGAAGGATTAAAATGTAACAGGCCGCATTCACTTATTATACTACAGACAGCTGGAATAAACTTCCAGAAGATCTTACATGTGCCCCAACTCTGGCTACTTTTAAAAACAGGCTGAAGACTTCCATGTTCAGCTCTGCTTCAAATTGTTGCTAATGTTTGCTTTCTGAATCTTAAAGGTTCTGTGGACGACTGTCACTGTCACTGCCACTAGATGTTGCACTAGACCACCAGCATCTCAGACCAAAACAAATGCAAACAAACCCCCCCCCCCCCCCCCCCCCCAGTCACGTTCTCAGTCAGCAAGGTGTTACAAATCAGGGTGTGCTATATGACTGTATTAGATCATGAACAATTAAAATGTTTCCAGGATCTGCCTTTACAGAGAGATCGTTAGTATCGTGATACAGTGCACATTCTATCATTGCAGATCTATGGCGCATATAGCATCCACAATTTACTGCAGTCCACCACAGCTCACTGGTACTCCTAACCAGTGGTTTTATCAACTCCACAACAATGTTGTAGCTTCAGCATAACATGAAGTGCTGTCAACCAACCTTCCTCACTCACTTATAGGTCATTACAGTGTAGCTGCTTATTCTAGCTCTCTGATTAGTCACACAGTGTCCATCTACTTTATTCTTCCCCTCTCTCTTTCAACCTCATACAGCCTGCTGGCCCGCGCACGGACCCAAGATATGGTTCTGTTCTGTGTGAATTCTTAAACTTAATATAGACCTGCTATACCTCCTTAGATGGTTAGAGTCTAGGCACATAAATATGGTTTGTTAATATCTACCAGCATCTTGTACCAGCATGTGGGTGAGTGTGGTGACTTTCTACCTTACCTAACTGTAGAACTCCGATTCTCTCTCCATTCCGCCGTTATTTGTATTCCTTTAGTCCGTAAGGGTCCACAGACAAAAATCAAAAGGGTCTCTTATAAAAGTATTCCAGGTTATGAATACTGTCATGAGAAGTCCAGCGCAGGCGGCCGAACCGCTGTTCGTCCCTCACTTCTCCTCTCTCTCCGCCCGGCTCCATCTGTGACTGTGTTAGCGGGTCTTGTTTGTTAGCTTTCTCGCTACAAAATGGACGCCTCCCCGTAAAGATCAGATCAGGTTTCAAATCGGGAGGGTCGGGGGAAGACGGTGAGCGTAACTGAGCGAAAGATGTAATGACGTCTTTTCCGTCCGAAAAACCTTGTTTTTTTTTTACAGCTTTTCTTAATGACTCTAGCTTGTAGATGGACGTCTCCCCTGACCAATCAGAACCGATGTTTTTTTTGTTTGTTTTTTTGAAGGGGGTGGGGCATCAGAGCAGGCTGAGCTGTATGAAACAGACAAAGATCAGTTAGAGCATTTAAGCAGAGGTTTATTGGAACCAGTGACAAAAATTAACTATAAAGGCCTATTAATAAAATGATTACAAATTACAGTAAGAACATAGAACAAAGTAAAATGATGAGATAAGTGTGCAACATAAGTTATATCTTATTACATTACAAGAGTTAGTTTACATTTTATATTGCCCACCCTAATTACAAAGCCCAGTGAAAGCGGCGACTAAACACACAACAAGAAGCACAACTAAATAAAGTTACTCTGTGAGTATTAGAGTCAACAAATAACAATCCAACCACAACTGTTTGCCCATACTGGCATTACCGTGATATGCTCCACAGCAATGCTGTTAGCCAGCTAGCGATAGCAACATTCACAAATTCATAATATTGGTAGGTCAGGTAGGTAAGGTCAGAAAGAAATTCGGCCTTCGACCTATCCGCTGGGACTGTGTTGCACGAATGACACGAGCTGGTAAAACTTTCAAAATTTTATGGATGTTTTGACGGTCCACCAGCTGACTGGGAGTTGAGCCTGCAGTCCTCGTGGCCAGTTGCCTGTTCTCTGGTCTAATCTCTTTCTTTTTTACACAAAAATTGTTCCTTCAGTGGAGGAAATTCTGGAAGGTCAATCTCACCTGGGTGCTTATTTACAGAACCTTTACATGCACTGTGACTTTTCATGCATTTTATTGTTTTGTTTTTTTATTCTTTTATGTATTTCTAGTTATCAATCTTTATTTTCTATGGTCTTTTTTTTTTTTTTTTTTTTTTAAATCAGTTTTATTATATAATTACTTTGCCTCTGTCAGGCAGAGACTCAAAGCAGGACTCAGATGCAGAGATATTAGAAAACCAAAGGCTTTTATTGAATTCACTGGCGACCTCAGACAGAGTGACAAACCAATGGCTATGAAAGACTAGACTCTGAATCTAAGGAACAAAAAACACTCCAGGAGGAGGAAAAAGGTTCTACTCAAAATAAACAAACCGATAAACACAAAAAATAGTCTACTCACGCTACTAAGCGGAGGATCTAGAATAATTAAACAACTGAGCTACATAAAATGAAAATCACTCTTAACGAGGAAAAACAAAGATCTATGAACTTTAACTAGGGCAAAATTTACAAACAAAAAATGACTCTTCTCGAGATACATAAATCTTACTATGGATGTGGACATGGACAAACGGCTCGGGTGCAGGACGAGAACGAAGACACTCTGGCACAAGACAAGGGGAACACAGACTATTTAAACACATGGAGAGAAATAGTGGACAGGTGGAAACACTTAGGGCAATCAGACTGAGACACATGAGGAAGGGCAAGTGACCTGAAACGAGAGGAAAATTACTTTTCAAAATAAAACAGGAAATGACAGGACAAAACAAACCCAGGACAAGACAACCTCACCACGGTGTGACAGCCTCTAAATGAGCTGTAAAAATAAACTTGTCTTGCTCTTTTACTGTCATATTTAACAGAAACACATCATAGAACAATGCAACAATGCAATGCAACTATAGAATTAGAATTAGATAGAATCAGAATCTGCTTTATTGGCCACGTAAGTGGACTCATACAAGGAATTTGTCTCCAGTTTAACATCGCTGCTTGGTACATAATGTACATATAAATATCTATACAGTTAAAACCAATGCTATGACACCCTGTGTTTTAAGCAAGCGGTGAGGCTGACGTCACACACACTGTAAGGCACAGTGTTCACAAGCTATACCATGCCTGCACCCACGCATACGCCCACCTTTGACTGAAAGCAACAAGTTCATACTCACTAGTGATTTCTGAAAGTCACTGTGGGAAACACAGGAAATTACAATACAAAGTGAAGCAGCGATATGAGGCATGTTTAGGGGAACTCAGTACTGCAACAGAAAAACAAAATAACTCCGGGAAGGTGAATTTATGATAACTGAACCTGATCGTTTTATTGTCACTGTAGTAAAACCTCACACTGTGGTACTCTAACATCTGCCAGTGCAGCAGCTTTACAAATTACAGTCTTCACCTGTACCGTACAAACAGATGAGGTCTTATCTATTTGCTTTAAAATGGTTCTTATTATATAGATGCAGAGATTTTCTATGAATATCCTACCAATTAACCCCCTTGTCAGGAGTGGATTGCAGTGAGAAGGAAAGCATTATGTAAACGCAGGAACTCTGACACCGGCACCGGTGGAGGGAACTATAGAAATGAACTATGGAACAGTGTATTGCTTGTGTTGTTGGTGGTGGGCGGCAGCTGTATTTACCACTGGAGCCTGTTGTTTCCTCTGATTTAATGAGCATCAAGGCCACTTCAGAGCTGATGTCACCATTCACCTCGGAGGAAGAGTGGGATTTTACCGACCGGTGATAATAGATAATAATAAACCATTTCAACAGTTTGGACTGTGTGTTTGGCTCTGCACACTTTGGTTTTGTCACTGTGAGATGTAAAAAGAAAGGTTTGCATGCACTTACACTGCATAAGGACATTTTATCATTAAACAGTGAAATAATTATACTATAGTACTGGGGCTGCTACTGTGACAGGGTGTGAGTTGATTTGGTGATGAAGCTAGTTGTATGACGCCCCAAATACGTGTCTGGATCATCTCATTGGTTTGATTGGGCCTCGGCAAATCATTATATTGTATCTCTCGTTAGTCTTAAGTGATGTCCACAGTAGTCATCTACAGACTAAACAGTCTGTCAATCTTCCTGTGTTTGTTACCTGTAGGGGGGAGCACAAAACTTGAGCCATTATTTATTCTGTTTTTATTATTCTTAAAAGAAAGAGCCAAGTAATGTTTATTAAACTGAGACACTACATGTTTCTTTAAATCTATTATTCATGTAAATGTTCTCCTTTTAGTTTACAAGAATTTATTTTATATTCCTCTTTCCCCAATTTTACACCTTTGTGTCTGGTCTCACATGTATAAATCTTTCTCCTTGTTTTTCTTTGTCAGTTATCGCAGCGCTCACTGATCAGGCCCGGAGACCAGAAGGAGACGCATCAGTTTGATGTGCTGACTGTAACGTGTTTTCACATTCAAGTTGGTTATCTCTTACGGACGTTGAAATTTGGGGAGATAAATTTGTATAGGCCTCAGAGGGTTTTTACAGTCAGTTCAACATATGATTGACACTCCTGTAACTGCCAGTTCGTGCAAAGACTCATTGGCTTTATGTCATGAGATTACTCATCACATGCACCATGAAGTTTGTACAGTAAGATTAGCTAACTCTCTACAGATGCACATTTTGAATTCAGAACTGATAAAGAGCCTTTGCAATGTCTGTCAGATCTATTTTTGCATGTCTGCTCCTTTCTATAATTTTCCTGCTTCTTCCTGCTCCTCTGAATTCAGGCTTTTCTATTTTACTTCTTCACGTCGCACTTGATGGTTCTGCTTTTACCAGCCTGATTATGTGCTGACTTATAGAACCAGCTTATTTAATGGAAGTCGTCAAGTGTCTTTAAGAAAACTAAATAAAGCTGCAGCTGTTTAGTCAAAGAGTCTTTTGTTAGCCGCTGATATGTGCTTCATTAGATTCAATTCAGTGTCAAAAAAATACACTGTGTTGTAAGTATTCCCATTACGCTACAGAGGGGGCACTTGTGTTTTATAACGTACCTCAGTAACCGTCTCTTGATTCCAGTTGAGGGCTGTTGAACAGGTCTTTGTGCCTCTGGTTTACATTCACAGGTTCTTGTCTCCCTCTGCAGGACGCCAGCAGAGCTCACCACTCACTGCGAGTTTCCTCTCGCTGCACTAGTTGTCACTGTAACACAGGGTATGAACATGCAGTAGTGTAACTGCACACAGTGAGTCTCTGTCTGGCTTTTCATCTTTTCATATAGAGAGATGATTTCTTTCACTGTGTTTTTTTATATGAAAAACAACTTTTGAAGTTTTCTGCTCCACATATGAATTCAAAGCTGGTTGTAGCCTATATTTCTTTAAATGAGAGAGACAGTAACATCATTCATCTCTAAGACTGACACATTTAATCACTGCTTTCATGCGGATGATGTTTTCATGCAAATTTTATCCATCTGTGCAGCAGGATTTAGACACCTGAAGCCCAGGAAACTGACTCACGTCTCTGAGAAAATGATGCTGAGTTTTCAGAAGTGTCTGCAAACGCACAATGTCATCTTTATTCCACACAAACAGCCCGTTATACAGTTGCTCTGCAGCCGACCCTGTCACTTTTTCTTCTTTTAACATAATATCAGGATACTTGATTGATGGAATGAAAGGCTGGTACATAAAGAAAATCCAGTGCTCATTCATATGTTGGGGATTTAATTCATCAGTAAAGCAATGCTAATGTGGTGACTTAAGCTCGATGCCCTTTGTGTCAGGATGAGTCATCAGTCAATTTTTTTGTTTTTGAGAAAACACAAAAGTGAGCTGAATGAAATGCCAAGCTCATCATGTATTTCATTCTTGTTGGGTTTCACACAGTGAATCTGAACGCGGTCCTAACTCATTACACCACCGCCTGCTAAAGGCCGCATGAGTCATCGTGGCATATCTGTATGAGTGGGCTGGAGACGGCTCATGCAGAGGAGCCCACGTGCTGCTTTTTTCACCCATGGTGATGTCATAACTAGAGACTTCCTGAACACAAGGTTCATTCACAGAGGCCTTCCCGACTCGCGGACCAAGCACCAAACAAGCCGTCGCCAAGGCAACTGTAGCCTCCGGGCATGTGAGTCCCCTTTCTTGTTGTTATTTGTTATTTGAGGGAGCATTCGAGTTTGAAACTGTGTGAGCACTGTCCACGGTCACGTGCGGCTGTGTAAACAGTGCAATATTACCAGGTTCAACTTTTAAGTTCTGAATATTTTTATGCTGCATAAAGTAAAAACAAACATGTTTGGTCTCCCAGGGGTGTCTCTTTTCCTGGCTCAGGACAGGAGGGGAGCATTTGATGAGTCACTGTCTGCAGTGAGTCTACTAATTTTCAATTTTCCTCTCATAATAGGAACCAGAGAGAGAGAAGAGACACCTCTGAGCTGTGTCTGCTCTACACACTGACAGTACACAGTACACTTAATGTTACAGTGGGTTATAACAGGGTTGATGCATTAAAAACAAGGACAATCTTGATGGTTATGGTTATTATTTATTTCTACTTTTAAGGATACAAAAATAGCATGAAACAGAGACTTTTTAGGAGGCACAAAGACTCAAAATGGAACAAATACAAGACAACTATCAACACAGAAAAATAAAATAAGACAGTATTAATAACCCTTTCATTACCAAAGATTTCTTTAAGGATTGTAAAATAACAATAACAAACGCATAAACAAAAATATAACCTATTAAAAGGGATATTCTAATGAGTTTTAGGTAATGTATCATAATTCCCTTCAGACAGTTTTACATTGTAATAAAACAGATGAACGATATAATGATAACTAAATCATTGTGTAAATTATAAACAGATAAAAGATATAACAGACAACAACTCGTTTGTATTTTAGTCTACTCAAACTTCATCGGAACACAATCACACTTATCTACTATTTACAGAAAAGGGGAATTTCATATAGATTACATTCAAGAAATGTCAAATGCACTTGTGCTGTACTGGCTCAATGAAAAATATCATTAATAGATCAATATTAGCTTTACTAATATTGCTCAATATAATCTTATTATCAAATAGGTCCCTATAAAATATGAAGCATTGAGATTCAGTCTTATATTTTACTTCCATTATGTGTTTTTAACCACTTTTACATCACTTGCAACATTTGTTTTTCTTTACAATCATATAAATGGCACTTGGCACTTTTCAGGTACTCCAATTCACTCAGTGAAATATTACCATATTACAAATATATGTATTTTAACAACTGCCTTTTCTTCATCAAAGCCAGCTGTGTTAGCACATCAGTAATCCATACTGTGTCTCCACTGCTGTGCTTTCAGTATGACGGCAGGTACAGGAAATAAAACGTAGGCTCTTTACATCGGCAAGCACGAAGCTTCTGCATAGGCAGGCACTTAGCTTTGAGTATACTGATTGTCATTACGGGTATACACAAAACACGCAGTACACAAAACAATACACACAGTATAAGCTTTGGATATTTTGTGTTAAGACTGTGGAAACAGCCACAGATGTTATTACAATCAACAAATAAAATAGAGAAAATTTTTGATTAAAAAAAAAAAAAAAAAAGCTAGAAAACCACCTTTAGTTCAGAGTGTACAAAACCTCTCACTTCAGCTTTCATGAGCTGTTTTTAAATGATGTTCAATGCAAGATTGAAAACTAAAATCAACTCAAGCACAGAAATCATTTAAAGGAAAGGCAGACCCACGCTATCACCGCTGCATCACAGGCTCCTGTGAAGCCACTTTGGCAATATATATTTTACGAATATAAAAATGGTACATTATTCACATGACTCAATATTATATAAAATGTAATAACATTAACCTCCTGTTGTTGAAAACAGTGCATATTAGGAGGCGTCACAATAGTTCATTTGTATATGGTTATAAGGCAGTGCGCGTTTCACGATTAGAAAAACTGCACTTAAAATGAGATGATCAGCATGTGAGCACACAACGTTATACACAGACAACATACACACTTTGTGCAAGAAGAATTAAAGACGACAAACTTTTGGCCACTTATGTCGTATATGTTGTATTTAGGGTGAATTTTTGGTGTGATGTCAACCTGAAATTTTCAGAAATTTCATTATTTACATGTCAGAGGATGACAGATGTGATTTTATTGCTGCTGCTATTCTCAGGATTTTTATTTGCCCTGATTTTATCTTTTTTTAATTCCTTTGTAAAACAGTGGAACCTGAAGAGAAGATGAACAAAATAAGGCACATTGGCCTGATGCATTGGTTGCAGACGTAACAGGTCGAATGAATTCTTCTGTTTGGTGCGTGTTTCTTGCAGGAAAACATCCAAAGCAAACACAACTGTTCAGAGCTGATATTTCTATTTCTACGGGTAAAGGAAACGAGGAAGTGCATCATCTCAATGGAAGGTTGAAGACTGTCGGTGTTTGTGTGTGTGTGTGTGTGTGTGTGTGTGTGTGTGTGGAGGAGGGGTGTGTGTGTGTGTGTGTGTGTGTGTTGTCATTTCCTGCTCGAGTCCGTCCTCTATGTCTGCCCTCTGGCCTGAACGCCTGTCAGATCCTTTCTTATGATCTCATTCACTGTAAAGCAAAGAAAGAGAGGGGTTGTTAGACAATGACAATAAAATCTCAAATTCCAAAAATTTTATTTTCCTTAAACACTGTTGACAGAAATGAATTATGGTCCGACTGACATTTCTGTGCAGGGCATTGGTGGAAGGCTGATAAATGCTGCATTTATACTGAGTCACCACTAGAGGTAGAGATATGCAAGAGCCTATAAGATGATTACTTCCTGTTACTCAGATCACTACAAGTTTGTGCACAGACATTCAACTGAGGAGGAAGGGTGTTGAAATGGAAACTTTCACAGTGTCATGTTTCTAAAAATAGACGCACAGTGAGCGGAGGGGTGGGTGGCAATGAAACCTTTAAAAATAAAATAAAAGTTTGGATTTGTGGCTTGAATAACTGATGTTTCTTACACCTGCTAACATACTACAACTACAGGGTTTGGTGCATGTGGAGCTTTGTTGTGTACGTGCTGATAAAATAACGACTGACACCCGAGCGGTTAAGTGTGGAGGAAGTGCAGCTAGCGACCATTACACCAGCTCACACACACTCAAACATTCGACTGTCAACAGGTTGCTCTGCATCAAGCAGGAAGGAATGCCAGCTATGTGTAATATGTCATCTCTCCAGATATGCCACGCCGTCTGTGTTTAGCTCTGGTGTTTATCTGGGAGCGCAGGCCTGGAAGCCTCCTGTGTGTCTGACTGTGTACACTGGCACTTGGAGGCATTATAGGATGGTGCCACTGCTCTCACTGTGCCCTGGGGGAACTCATTAGGGCCGATGAGTAATATGAGGATTTCAAAGTGGGCCAAAAAAGCTTTTGCCTGCAAACCATGCCATTCAAGAGGAATATCATGTCTGTGATTTTGCAACCATGGCGATGGGCAAAACTCTGGGATTGGGCTATTTACTTTAAGTAAAAAAATGTATATGTTAGAATTTGATTGTTAGCATTAACAAAATAACATTAACAGCAACACAAAAGGTTGGATGAATGAATGAAAGATATTAAGATGATTCGGTACACAATACTACATGTTGCTACCTTGCAGCGCCTTATTTTAGAGGTAGAGGGACTTTCTTCAGCCGGCTTGTGCACCCTCTATTTAAAGCCTTGATTTACATAGCTGCGAGCCCAAGGGTGCAACTATTAAAACACACGTAAAGTGAAATCAGATGCCACCTCACCCACACGACAGAATCTGTTAGCAGATAACAGGCTGTGAAAGGCAGAACACACAATTAGCTTTATAAAAAAAAAAACTGTTTCAAGGTAATGGCATATTCTTATATAAGACCAACAGTCAAGAGCTGTAAATAAAATCAAAAAACTGTCTGGACTGGGAGAGAAACTGTTATTCTTTAACATAAATTATTAAGTAGCAGAGTGTTTTGATTAAGCAATGAGACAGAAATGCTCGACCATCCAACAAACTGATCTTTGTGTGCCTCTGTGTCTCTGCTGCTGCCTCCATCTGATCACTTGCAGATGTGAAAGAGCAACGGCCCGTTACAGCGGCTCAACACTGA
This sequence comes from Seriola aureovittata, assembly GCF_021018895.1. Lineage (NCBI taxonomy): Eukaryota > Metazoa > Chordata > Actinopteri > Carangiformes > Carangidae > Seriola > Seriola aureovittata. The sequence continues at coordinate 27,314,498 of NC_079372.1, forward strand.
GCACACTTTATGGCCAGAGCAGCATCTGAGAGTCGCAGGACTGAAGGGAGCAAGCCAAACTGGGCGCTCTGCTGTCGTCACAACATCAGTGTCCATGTTTATTTTAGTCTGTAGTGGAATTCCCTCTGACACCTAATGCCTTAAAGAAACTTTCATCTCCCCAGCGGTGCCACAGGATTTTTTCCTGAGCATAAAACGAGCTTAGAGAAGCAGCGGGAGCGCCGCAGCGGGGCAATATACAGTGGGGCTTTACTCAGTCTAATGAAGGGTTGGCACGGACTGGCTATTTGAGGCTGGCTGAGGGAACACTCGGGCTAGTCTCTTCAATAGGTGAGTGTCTGGCTCCTGAGTTCTGCACCAATGAGCTGCACTGTTTACCAACCGACGGTGGGAGGAGAGAGAGAGAGAGCAAGAGAGAGAGAGAGAGAGAGACACCTCATACAGTAGCTGACTCAGTCGCTGCACGCTGCCTGCTGCGAGCTGGAATGTGTGTGTTGTTTGTGTGTCCGCGAGTATTTGCATGTGCATACAGTGTGTGTGTGTGTGTGTGTGTGTGTGTGTGTTTGCGTGTGCAGAGTGGGTGCACGGTACGTTCATCGGTTGCGTTTGACTGGATTGATTCGAGTGAGGCTGGTGTGGGACTGTAATGACAGCATGAAGCTGAAAACCACAGAGAGAAAGTGGAGTGACTGGACTGACAGCTAACCACCGAGCTAACCACAGATCCGGTGTGTCAGTGCTCACATTAACAAGCCTGCCTTGAAATAATACTCACACACACTCATATGTACAATGAAATAGTTACTTGTTGCTGTTATTGTTCCCTCTCTTTATACTGGATATAATAGATTAAATGTAGCGTAAATCAAATTCCTTTCTGTGCAAAAATGTATTCCAAAGTTCAGCCACAGTTAGTATGTATATTTTAATATGGGATAACTGGGTAGTGGTATTGATATACAGCCCTTTCAGTACAAGTCCCTCTTTGTGTTACTGGCCCCTACACCTGATCAGCGAGGGAAGCACCTGTCTAAGGAATCACAAAGAGAAAATGTTGCAATGGCAAAAGTAACTTTGGGAGATACTCACTTAATTTGACAAACTGCTGAAGTCTCATATTAGCTTCAGATGAACTTAGTGATGCTACGCTTGGCTCTGTGGATAACAATGTCAGTCTGGTGGTCCAGCACTTTGGTCCAGACTGAAATATCTCAACACCTGCCGTTGAATTTTGTTCCACATTCATGGTCCACAGAGGATTAATCACACTGACTGGTGACCCTGACTTTTCCTCTAGCGGTTGGGATTTTGAGGGAAACGTCATGCCAATAATATATTGGGTTGTTGTAAAATTTAGTACACGTGAATGAATGAACTGTAGTAACTTTGACAATTGCATGACTTTTCATTTAGCGCCATAAACAGGTCACAGGGTCAATTTGTGTCATTGACCAAATACCTGTGTGTAAGTGTTAGCATGCTAACCACTAAAGTCAGATTTAGTGGGCAAACATTGTACCAACTTATCATCAGTATGTTAGCAGTGTCATTGTGAACATGTTAGCATGCTGATGAATAGCATTCAGCTCAAAGCACCACTGTGCATAGCCTCACCAATCACTACTGGGCTACAGACTCTTTCTACAGAAAGACTGTGGATCGTCACTCCCTTGTCTTACAGTATAGTTGCATTTGGAAGACTCACATTGAGTAGAGAAAGAAGCATTACAACAACCAAAAACCTTACATTGTGCACCTTACATTGAGTATCTGAGTATTGTTTTAAGATAAGATCTCCACACATGAACAAACTCTCCGAAAATACCTTGTGCGCAGTAAATTAAACAATATTACGTGTCTTCAAGCAGCTGTTATGCACTCATCACTGCGGCTGTAAGTCCAAGCTGTGGAAATGGGATGGAAGTGAGCTGAGACTAATGCGTGCCCACCAGGCTGTTGCTATGTGCTTTATCTCTCCTGCCCTGATCTCTACCTGCTGGAACAATTTCACCTGCTCCACTGCCTCTGGGCTTTATTCCACACCCACTAAATCTGTCACTCTCAGCCTTTGTAGGCTTCGCCAGTGGCTCGTTTTTTGGTTTTCACAAACTATGTGGCACGCGGTGAGCTATTCCAGACATTCTTGACCTCTGCGGTCGAAAGGTAAGGCAGGTTTCTACAGGTATCTTTTTATTTTTATTTCAATAGGATAAAAGAATGTAAATATCATTCAACAAACTGGGTCTTGTTTGAGCAGCAACAGGAGGCATAGCAACTTGTGTGAGCGCTGAAGATACAAATCTTGCGTGTGGGAGTGATTATGAGCCAGGTTTGGATACAAAATGAAAGAGACTTTCTTTTTAACACTTGTCACTAAAGGTTGACACAATTCAGGCACCTCGGAGATGTGACAGTTATCGACCACAACACTGTGATGATACCAGGATGTGGCATCACCCCTTTTTCCAAAAGTGACTACAGACTGAAGCACATGTCTCGATGAGTAATGTTGACAATCTCACTTTGGTGAAAATGTGTTTGATGGTCCTAACTTAAATGATTGTTTGTGGTCAGAATCTCCCTTCATCACCCTTGCAGTTGAACACCAGAGGGATTTTTTGACCTTATTTATCTTCTCACCTTAGTTTGAAAAAAAAAAAAAAAAAGTTTTGAATATTGGGAAGTCCCCTGATTGTTTTCTTCATTAAAAGGTGATGACTAGACCCTGCAATGATGCCGGTGGTGGATTATCACCTGTAGGAGTGATAAGAGGGGGAATGCAATCCAACTGCAACTGTAAACGCATCATTAATAAGGTTTTTGCTTTATATAATAGTTATAAAATAATAAAAAATTTCCTGAACCAATTAAATCCAAGTAACCCTAACCCTTTTTATAAGATTTTCAGGGAGAAGGTAATGTGCGATTTGAATTAAAAAAAAAAAAATGGACTGAACAAAGATGCAGCGGCACCTTGGGGAGACTGACTGGCCGTCAACGCCTTTTGATGATGGGAGGATCAAACTGGAGGCTCACTGTGACTGTTCCTCAAACTGCTTGTTAATTCACAAACTCACAGCCCTGTTGCTGTTTACTGCGGAGGGAAACCCTGCAAGCTCCATCCAAAAAACACAAATTCCTTCGCTGGCCTTTTTTTCTTCGTTTCATTTTTTCCATTGACACACACAGACACACACACACACACACACACACACAGACACACAGCGTCTTTCCTTTTCCTGCAAACCAACCTCCACCCTCCTGCTATCTTACAGGGATCAGGCTGGATTTCTGGAGGAGAGCAGCTGCAAATAGGAATTTCTTGTGCCAGATTGGCAGAATCCCGTGGTCGGAAAAAAGCTAATCCTCTGGTGGGTTCCCCAACAGAATCAAGGGGCGTAAGGCCAAGGAGAAGCCCCGGCCAACTACAACAAACAAAGAGGCTTTCCCCAGCTCTCCCAGGCAGCCCGTTCCACTGTTTGACAATGGTTGCCATGGAAGTTGTTTTTCACTTCATAACAGTGTCAACATGTCGAGGCGGTCAGGAGAGTGACACTTTTTTCTCCCTCCCTCGCTGTCTTTAAAGCGAGAGAGAGAAAAAAGCTCATTTCCTGATGTGCAGCGGTGCCAGACAAAACCCCTGCGTCCAGCAGAATGGACAACCTCAAACTGCCTTTAAACATCACCTGACTGACACGGGCTGAAGAAAAGAAAAATATTGCATCACTTTCTCTTCTATTATAAAACATAATATAATTTGTAGAGCCTAAGAAGAGGTTCAACCTCTTGCCTGTTGCTGGATGTGACCTGACATTAATTCTGTCAGAGGGTAATGAGGCTGACAAGCATAAGTATAAACATATGACTCATAATCCCTGTTATTTCCACCTTTGGCATGGATTGTTTTAACAGTGTGAGCTTGTTCTGTTGACTTTGTTCAGAGGGATACTGTAGCACGTAGATTGGACCAGGATATGCGAAGGAGATGGCGCAGATATTGTAAATATCCTTGAATTGTTCTTAGGAAATGTATCTCTGCTCCCATGTCTTATCATCCATCTCTTTCCCAAAAGAGAATTGCACATATCCATCACTTTGTCCGTCTGTTTATTTTCACCTCATTACACTTAGCTGATAAAGACACACGCTGTGAATGACACAACAAGCAATCCCACTCACACAGAATATAAAAGCAATAACTTACACTCACCATCATCTAGGTAGGCCTGGTCCAGGTTCTCCTCTTTAACTGTCACCCTCCTCTGTCCATCCCCTGGAGCCTCTGCCTGCCCTGTGCCGGGGGCAGCCCGGCTTTTCTGCTGCCCCTTCTGCGTGTAGGGCTGCTGCTGGATCACGGTGGGATAGTGCTGAGGGTGTGTCACCGCCGCCTGAGCCTGGGGGGATGTGGGTGAGTGGGAGGTGGCGGCCTGAGGGGAGTAGCCATCGCAGTAGATGATCTGCTGGGTGTCAGGCTGAGGAGCAGCGAGAGGCTGGGGGTCTCCTGCCCGGAGTAGGTGGTGGTTGGTGGGGGAGAACTGGATGATAGAAGGGTGCTGGCCTGCGCTGATAGGACCTACAGACTGAGCCGGGGAGCCTGTGTGGACCAGGACCGACCGGTGGGGTTCAGCCATCATCCCTCCAGTCTGCTGATAAAGGCTTGGGCTGCCGCTCAGACTCTTCCCCCCACGAGAGTAGACGATGGCCGGGCTCTGCTGCTGGAAACGTGCGTCCTGGCTGGGAAGGCTGGAGCTGAGACGCTGGCAGGAGGCCATGCTGCCAGAGACCAGGCCGTTGTCTGGGTGGAGGACGTTGCGTGGGTTATGGTAGTAGGAGTGTGGGGATAAGCCTAAGATCTGAGGCATTGCAAAGCCCATGTGGTCTGCTTCATATTCATCTAAAGGCTCTGTCTTGATGGATGGAGCTGTGAGAAAACAAAAGATCAAATAAATGTATTAGAGGGAGTTGTGTGCAAATCGTTTCATCTGTGTACTCATAATAACAGTCTTATCAAAATCTTCAAAAAAATCATTTTACTTTGAAATCTCAGTGTGAGACGTCAGCATACCACAAAGAGGTTGACTAGCATTCTTACATGCCAGTGGTGTGTAGGTGAAATGTTGAGGCTGGCTGCGCTTCCTCTTGCCGTTGATGACGTAGAAGTTCACTTTGACAGAATGACAGACGGACGTGTTTCTGTAGGACGGCACCTCCACAAACAGCATACTCTGCAAGACAGAACCGTGTGATGAACTGAAACTGATCTGTTTGTTTGAACTGAGCAACTAATTCATGACAACTGACATGTTCTGTGTGAATTTTTGCATTAAACGGCTTCTGATGTAAAATTATACGTACAGGCTGGCTCTTGTCTTTGTCCACTGTTGCTTCCATTTCCCAAATTTGTTGCCCATCTAGAAAGAAGCAAAGAGAGAGAAAGTGAAAACCGCAGTCAAACAATGTGGTAATTAGGATTAAAGTAAGTAAGGTTGATTGTTTCAAGATGCACCAGACAGTGGTAAAATTCTGCAAATCTCTAGACTCTCTAAAAATGTTGAATACTGTCCTTTGGAGAAATGACCTTATTCTGTTATAAACAGAAGATGCACAGACAACGTCTGTCTGGCTACATTTATTTTAAAAATCATGTGGAAAGAAAAAGGCTCTATGTGCATGTAGATTATATCATTTTTAAGTCACAGCTAAAGTTAGCAATGACCAGTAGGTTCACCCGCAGACAGTCTGTGGAAGAACCACCTGTCTACTCCTGAATGCAGCTCTGACTGAATGTTAATGTAGGAAGCAGAAACACAACATTGGCAGGGATGTGCTGAGAACTGCGAGCATCTGGACTTTTCTGCAGCGATGACGGTCCATGTCATGTTACATCACACTTCATCAGATTACATTTAAGCTGTCATTTGGGTGAAAAGGTTAAAAACTAAATGTGGAACGTAAACTCCATGTGGCCCGAACACATGATATGACATGTGCTGCAGCGAGTTTGTTACTGTAGGTGGGAAACCCTCTCTCAAATTGCAAATGAAAAACACATGGCTTAAATGAGTCAGCAGGAGGAAGGGGGATTCCATACATCTTGCCAACTTTTGTTTTAAACTGTATTTTCATGATCAACTCTCTCCACTTCTCTTACAGAATGTGATGATTACTGCTTTCTTGGCGTTTGTATTTGTTTGCGTCTCTACTCTAAGGGATACCCCGACTTGTTCTCCCATTGGAGATAACTGTGTGTGGAGGTGGAAACGGGGGAGAGAGAAGGAGCTGGAGAGAGAGAGAGAGAGAGAGGAGCCTGAGCAGGCTCGACTTGGCCGTGGAAGCTTTCCTTCCCTCCGTACAACCCTCCTTGTCCAAGCACAAGAGCCAGGGGAGCTCCAGCCAGAGGCAGCTGTCTCTCATTCTGAGGGATTTCACAGCTGCACTAGTCCAGAACTTTGTGTCATACAGAAACTCTCCAAAACAATGGCAATCCCTCTTCGTAAGGTTTCTTTTTCCGTCTCTGTCTTACTATCCATTACTGCTGTGTGTCGTAACACAGCGGCAGGGAACCCCGGATAAAAAAAAAAGTAGCCTGGGGTCCAAGTTTTAGTTAGGGTAGCCTGTGAAGTGCTCGCATCTAAAAAGGCCAAGCTCTCTGCTCTCAGACAGCAGTGGAGTCAGTGAGTCACAATATCACAGTAAAAAAAGTCGATCTATAAAAAAAGTCTTTTTACATAACCCTCTCCCCATCCCCAACACTCTCATCCCAAATAACCTTACATGATTTACAGCAGGTGATGAACACAAAACTATATGAAATACTCGCTTCATAGACACACAATACTACTCACTCCCTTTAAAAACGTCCCATATTGTATAAAGTGAGATGTCAATGTCTTTTTCTATTATAAAGCAGGTCTAGGTTCTATGTTAATACTGTGAAAGTATCAAAGCACTCAGTCCACAAAAAAATGCACACAGCCTGTACTCAGAAAATGAGCCTTGAAACGAGTCGTCAGGACTTCTATGACTTTGTGATGTCACAACAAAGCAGTCACCGCTCTCAGCCATGCTCCAAGCCCCGCCCACCCGGACCCACCGTTGATTCTTGCAGGATTTGGTTTCTCTGAGTTTTTACCTGAAATTTGCTATAATTTTATTCAACCACTCAGAAAACAGTCAGCCAATCAGAAGAGAGACTCAGAGCCTCCTTTCTTCTGATTGGCTCACTGACCTGTTGTTGCTAGAGCTCGAGATAGAGGAGATGTAAAACTACATTGAGATGGTTTTTGGTTCTTAAAAACCACAAATATATTTTCTTATTAATATATCAACACTTCAAATAAAAATTTTAAATATGGGACATTAAAATTAGTTTTTTAACAGCTAAGCAGCTTATGTAACCAAAAAGAATGAAACATCCCTGTGTCAAGGTCAATGAGTGACTGACTCTTGTGAACTCAGGCACCTGAAATTATACCAATCATACTTAAATAATTCCATTTCGACCTATACATTTTTGCAAAAGATTAGAACAGAAGATTATTATTTCCATTACTCTACTAACATTATATAATAGGAGGTTTAAAAAAAAAAAAAGTATTTCATTTCCATGAAGGGACATAAAAGTAAGTCCTTCAGTCCCTTCCAGATCCACACAAGTGCCAACAAATGTGCATGAAACAACATTTCATGTGACACACAGAACCATTAATCACACAACAAAAGGCCCATCTGAGCAGTGATAAGACATCATGGAAGTCAGTGAGGAAGAAAAGGGCAAAAGGAAGTCAGGCAGCGGTGTTATCATGTGGATCATGCAAATGAACTCAGGCGGCTCCATCTATACAATGAAGGTGCTAAAATATGAACGCTACAAACTTGTTACACAGACATGGCTGCTTATGAGTCATCGGTTATCACTAATGTTGTGGTGACACTGTGTAGTGTAACAGCAGCGCCAACAGATACACAGAGATTTATAGGTTTAGTCATAGGTTTGCTTTCCTGGCATTGTGTGTCTTCTTAGGTGACCTAAATGCTGGGGCAGGTGTGTGTGTGTACGTGTGTGTGTGTGTGTGTGTTGAAAGCGCTCACCCTGGGTTTTCTCCATAAAAATGACCTTGGAATCGGAGCTGAAGTTCTGCCCAGTCAGGATCATCTGCTGGCCGCCCAGGACTGAGCAGCTGTCCATGTCCTGCTTCTCCACCATGGGAAGTTCATGTGCTGAACGCTGGGCTGTGGGGACACACAGAGGGGCAGTATGTTACATTTACAGACAATTATATTGAGACAATCAAAAAAATAAAATAATAAAAAACAAAAATCTTGTTTCTCAAAAACAATAAGAGTTTTGACCTGTTAATTGGACAAAACAAGACATCTGAAGAGTCACCTTTGACTCCATAAAGTTGCATGTTGCCAGTTTTTTGACATTTCATAATCAATTATCAAAATAATCGTATATTTCAGCTGTCAACAGTTTGCAGTCTGCAACAACAGTCTAACTCTACAGTGGGAAAACATGTAACACTTCATACGAAAGCTCTGTATTGGTTTTCTGCACAACACTTATTACCAAGAACCGACACTGCTTCACAATAAAAGGTGATACTGAGTCATTCAACAATCAAAACCCTCGCTTTCAGTTTTAATAAGCAGTAACATAAATCTGTCGAATCACAACGCGGGAGAGGTCATGAGAGACAGCCTGAAATTTTAGTTGTGTACAGGAAGGGGACAAACGAAGAGAGCCACCAGACATACAGTCTGATGCAATCTGATGAAACAGCCTTGAAATAAATAATATCTACCAACTGCATGTAAAGCTTTAAATGTTAAATCTTTGTCAAAGTTCAGTCATTACAAGTTATTGCTGTGCAGCTAAACAATGTACAATCTCACAGGACTTTATTTTGAAATCTAGCAGAGATCCACACCAAATATGTCAGGATGGATTTTGCATAAAATGATGCACAAGGCATTAAAATATTTCCATATGATGGAAAAGGAGCACTGCACAGGGTTTGCATGTTTCACTTAGTGTAAACATCATATAGCTTCAATGAAGCTGGAACAATTTGATATAGCACACAGTGTATATGTGACGCTAGACAGTGGAGAATAAGAAGCTACTTGAGGGGAAATAATAAGAGGAAAGTTAATGTTAAAGGGTTAATGTCACTGATGTTATTACATCAGCTACCACCTCCGTAGAGACACTGGACACTAACAGTCCTACACTGTGTTAAGTGCTGCTTCCTCATCTTGTAGCGTATTATCACCTGTTCGCTCTGCTGAAACTCCACACTCACTGAGGCTTCGACAAACAACGCTCTGACCTTTGAACGGGTTTGCTGGATAAAACAAAGAGGATGACACCAGCAAGGGGAACCACGTCTCCTCAAACGCACCATCACCAACACCGGCCTGCTTATCAACTGGCCTGACAGATGCACCGTAGGTGTCATTGTGAGCAACTTTACGCTTGATTGGTTTTCACTGACAGCAACTGTTTTTAAAGTTTATCTAACAGCAGACGGGCAGCGACTGCTGTTTCTGCCTTTTTCTGTGACGGGGAAACAGATGGGAGGCAGCGATTATAAAATGATATTATATTCTGCGTCACAAATTTTTACAATGACAGGAGCATATTGCATGCAGACCATGTCACATTAACATTAACATGTTAGGTCTTGGCTATGGTGCTGGTCAAAGCCAGATAAAGGGACCTTCTTGTTTGAGTTTTGATTACACCAGGTGCTTTAATAACACTGTGTACACATGCACTGATGTACCCAAACACTGAATTTACTACTGCACACACGTACACAGGTACACAGACACTGAAACATGCGGCGCCCACCTACTGGATGGAAGCCCTGGTTGCATAAAGACATCTTTGTGCGCAGGACTCTGGACTATCAGCCAAGCTCCAAGCTCATTTGAATATGGGTCCCTTTTTTTATGATGTTTATTTTGTATAAAGTTTTGTTAACTGATGAAAACATCAGCAGTTTGAAGCACACTTGGGGAATTCATAAAGTCTGCACTGTATCAGAATTTAAAACCATTTCATAGGTCCCATATTGTATAAAGGTCGATTTCCATGTCTTTTTTGATTATAAAGCAGGTCTTGGTTCTGTATTAATACTGTGGAAGTATCAAAGCCCTCAGTCCACAGAGAAATGCACGCAGCCTGTATTCAGGAACTGAGCCTTAAAACGACCCATCAGGACTAAGTCATCACCCTCAGCCATGCCCCAAGTCCCACCCACCTGGACCAACCGTCCAGCTTTGCAGGATTTGGTTTCTCTGAGTATTTACATAAAATCTGCTATATTTTTATTAGACCTGTTGTTGCTAGAGCTCCAGAGAGAAACCTGAGGGAGGAGATGTAAAACTACATTGAGTAGGTTTTTGGTATTTAAAACCACAAATTCTTCTTCTTATGGATATCAACATTTCAAATAAAACACAGGAAAAGTGTTAAATATGGGACCTTTAAAAGAAGTTAAAATAGCTCAAGAGCGTATCATGAATCCTTTGTGTAGTTTTCTTACAGCATTCAATGGGGTGCGAGGCCACTTGGAGAGAGACGTGCTGCCCTCCAGGCTGAGGTATGTGCACACGAAACACGAGACGAACTCGGGTGTTTTTCCGGCCGACGTCTGTCTCGCCCTTCCTCAGCTCGATGTCGGCATTCCTGAGCTTCAGGATCCCAGCGCAGTCAATTCTAGGATAAGGAATAAATATGTAAGCAACAATGGCAAATTGTACATTTTTTTAAAAGAAGAGTTATGCTATTCTCACATTGCTTTCATGTTGTTCTTTGGCTCCAGGGGGATCTCAAGGACTTTGGTGCCATTGATAATCTTCTCAAAGCTGGTGGTCGTAACCGTCTTGCCAGTGATGCGGTGGACTTGATAAAAGGCATGGGGCTTGAGGATGCGCTCGTCTGCCGTACCGATGAAGATCTGCAGGCCGAGTGGCTCCTTGCCTCTGTAGCCGTGCAGCTGCAGACACACAAAGTCACAAGAAACTTGACACTTGACTCTTTTTTTTTTGTTTGTTTTTTTGCTTCACTTAAAGCTCCTGCTGTCAGGCGACTTTGTATGAAGGAAATGTCTGAGTCACTTTAAACTGCTTGTGTTTCTCCATAGCCTCTTTCCAGATGTTGTTTCCCCCTGAGGTGGCTAATCAGTGTCAGACCCACGTGTAAAAGCATGAGTCTTCCATCTACAGCCTTGAACAGAAGCCAGCAGAGAGCTCACATCCCTTACAGCCTTGTACCAGCTCTTTCATAACTGGATGAAGAATTTAGCAGGGATCCTCTCTTTCACTCAGGGAACTGAAAATGACATAAACAGCCCAGACTGACGACTTTTTAATGTCCTGGCACAAGAATTAGAAATTGTACAGAGGTGAAAATGTGAAACTGGAGATAGATAGCGAACGAGAGAAAGAGAGAGAGATGCTACTTTTAACCTGAGAGTGCCTCCTCCTGAGGAAACCTGCAAAAACCACAAAGCATCAACTTGCATCTAAATGCTGTTTTTGTTCAAACAGTTTATCGCATAACCTTTATCACTGAATAATGGTTTCAGATTGATGGCACAAACGCTACAGGTATCATTTTCAAGTATCTGACTACAGAGGATGCCACTGCAGTGTGCCTGATTGCATTAGAAATACAGTTCATTTAAAATAGGAGCATGGAGAGACTGTTCCTTTTAACTGTGGTCAGAAACTGAACTTGTGTCCATCAGTCATTCGTATGAAATGATGATCTAAGTGGATGTAACTGTCAGACTTTTCAGCAGAAACTATGGCAACATGAATGAGCACGCTGGGTCCATTTCCAGGTAGCTGACACACACAGAGTGCAACAGAGGAAGCTGACTGCAAACACTCAACAGGCCATGTGAGCAGTCGGGCCGGTTGTCATGGCAGTGGCAGGAGCAGTGAGTCATGACAGAGAGCAGCGTAGGAAAAGTAAAGTGGAGGGTACAAGGCTCAGAGAGAGAAAGAGAGAGAAAGAAGAGTGTAGAGGAGAGGAGGGAGGGAAAAAAACATAGAGAGCAAAGGAGGAGAAGAGGAAAGGAGAGACGAGGTGAAGGAGTGCAGCCGTGGCTAGCCAGGCCTGACCATCTGATTGGCCGGGCAAACCAGGCAGAACTGACCTCAGGGTGAGGCCTGTGGGGATGGGCAGAAAATGGAAAAGGAGCGAGAGGAGCTTTACTTCCAACGTATACCCACTATCACCAACAAAAACAGCTTCGAAGTGTTGCCATGGTGACACAAAGAAAGGGAAGTTGAACCTATTCTTGGACAATACAGCCAGACTGTAATTGTGTCAGAGTTAATTTCAACATGCTGTGTTTGAATTCAATGTTGTGACTGTGAGAGAAATTATATCAGCAAACTTTTTCTTCCCTATCTACAATTATCTTAACCGCAGGCTCCGTGGCATTAATTTCTACATGTGTCTAGAGAGGCTGAGTGTTTCAGCGCTGCAAGTCAGCTTCCTAATATGACTCCCACACAGTCAACAAACCCAGTGTGTAAGAGGAAGTGAGGGACAACACGAACACAGATCTGTTTGTGTGGTCAGGGCACACAGCAGCAGACTATTTTAAGCTGGAAGGCAGAAAGCATTTTCAAAAAAAATAAAAAATCAGAGCGCATGTGTTGCTCACTGACTTGAGTTCAGTTCTGAGGCTTCTGATGAGGCCACAGGGTGGTTACAGTATGCCATATGTATGTCTGGGGTTAGGTGGCTCTTTATGATTTGTTTCAAAAAATGAGAAAAGGGAAAGGTGCTAGAGTAGCCAGAGTAACTCATCTAGAGTGATTTTCATACGACTGGCCCGGGGCAATAACTCCACCACTACTGAGTGCATAATGAGTAGGAAATACCATTACACGCAAGCCCTCCCCATCAGGGCTGCCTGAGGCTCCCAAACTAGAAAGATAATTCAGTGGACAACTTGACAACATGCCTTCATGTGGTCACTCAGCGCTTTCACCTGCTTGACTAAATGAATTATTTTGTACCGATTTAACTGATAAAAAGTACTTTCTTCATTGTATCTTGTTTTGGGCGTACCTGTACAACAGGGTGTCCTCCTGTGGGGGCTTTGACTGCACCCCTGCTTCCCTCTGTCTCATAGTGTGCTCTGTGGTGCGGCTTGGGCTGCATGTCAATGTGGAGTTCATACTGGTCTGTGCGACTGGGGATCGGCCATTCCAGCGGGGGGAGAGAAGCCACAGGGATGCTACAGAAACATGAAGGATACAGAAAAGGATAAAAAAAATCATAAAAATCATTAGTATTATGAGTAAAATGTCCAGAGGATTTTGAGTGCATGTTTAAACCAAAACAATAGGCTCTGGTTTCCTGGCCATTTTACCTGCAGATGCTGGAAACCAGCGGCTTGGACCAGATTTGGGGGATGACAAAGAAAGGCTCTGCAGCAGGTTTGTTTTTTATGTCCTGTTCGCAGGACACCAAGTAGTTCCCTTCTGCATGGTTCTCTGGGTACAGAGTGTAAACCTGGTTGGATGTCTTGACTATTTTAGTGGGCACGAGGCCTGGCTGACCGGTGCCAAAACCATTCATGGCATCAGCAAGGCTGCTGTGTGTATAGTGGGCACCTATGTTGTGATCTTCATGGCCGCTGTGGGGGGAGGGACTGCGGGAACGGTGTCCAGGGACTAGGCCTGGATTCCTGTACATGTCGTAGGTGCGTTTGCCCTGTGGGGAGGTGGAGCGGGAGCCAGGTCTGGGGGAGGGTGAGCGGTGTCCCAGGCCGTCTTCACCTAGGCTGGTGCGAGGAGAGGTGCCCGGGGAGGTGCGCGGGGAGCCAGTGTGGATATTCTGTAATCGGGGACAGAGATCTCCGGGGTTCTGGCCACTGCTGGGGGACACGCAAGGAGACGCCCAGGGGGAGTAGCTCTCCGAGTGCCAGCTGGTGGAGGAGTTGCTGCTGGCGGGACTCAGGCACTGGGGCTCACGGTAGGGAAGGTTGTCATGGCCGGGCACAGTGAGGGTGGGTCTGGGACTAATGTTCAGGTGGTGGTTCTGCAGGGAGTCCCGACCATGGTTGTAGTGCTCACGGGAGGGAGTGATTTCAATCCGCGGGCTCAGAGCCAGACCTGGAGGTCGGGTACTGTCCAGGTAGTTTCTGGCCTCCTGGTTGTCATATCCTGAGAGAACCTCAGTGTTGTGTTCACTGTAGGACGGGCTGCAGGACTTGATGCCGTATGGGGAGGCTTCCTCCAGAGGGAAAGCCTGCTCAGACTCAGGGCTGATGACTTTGTGAGATGCAAGGTTGGGGTCATCTGCAGAGGAGTAAAGAGTAAAATTCATCACAATACACATATGTGTAAAACATCTATGGTCACAGTCACAGATATTTCCCATAATTCCAACTTTAACAGCAATTTTATGTGCGCAGGCATTTTATTTTATTTTTTTAATCAGCTGGAAAAAGCTTCTTCATGTTGACATATTCTCACGTGGCTATTAGATGTCAGAATCCACATCCAAAAACCTGTCAAACTTACTTCCTCTTTTTCTTTTTCATTTTCATTAATAAGAATAAAGCTCGCAGGTTATAGAGTAACTTTTAGACAACAAATAACCAAGAGAGGGAGCGGAGTCAGCTCAGGCTGCCAGAAAGCCTCGGACAAACCTTGATCTCCCGCAGCGAAGTCGCTGCAAGGTGGCTCATATTCAAACAAGTACTCAAACTCCAAATCCTCATCAGGGTAGTTGACTCGACTGAGCTCTTCCTCCAAGTCTTTCTCGTCGTAAAAAGAGGTCATCTGTCTAAATTTCTCCTGACGGTCTCCTCTGGGTTCAGGCGAATCGGCAAGAGACGCGGCTGAGGTGCTGCGGCGCTGATGTGGGTTTGGGGAACCTGTTCAAGTGTCAAATGATGCATCGGTGAGCTGCAGGAGGTGAAGCGCATAAGTTTCCTGTTTGAGCTCGCCGCATTTATTTTCAGATGAAGGCGGGTCTATCTTCACACCGAACGCAGAGTTTTCGATTCACCTCTCGAGTCTGATCGCGCCTCCCCTGTTCGTTGATGCGTCGATGAAGGAGAAAAAAAAAAAAAAGGTAAAAGTGAAGCTCGGGGGTGAAGAATTAACTACCCCATTCAAACAGATGGCTGTGAGTCTTTTGACAGACTGTGCAGCCTGGTGCTGCCCCCGGGTGTTTGACATGTTGCACTGACACAGCAGGGTGCTGACTGGGCTCTTCACCTGATTTACATCTGTCCATTAGTACAGGGTTATGTGCACATACATGGGTGGATCGATGGATCATGGATGGATGGATCACGGACGGATGGAAGCGGACTGAAACAGTTACTTGCTACATGGCCACGTCACACACAGTCTCTCCTCCCTCTGTCTTGGATTGGACTTCCTGTTGTTTTACAGTCGGTGAGAACGCACAGGTTCTGCCGAGGGAACCCCCAGATTTACGCACAGCGCAGCACACGTACTAACAGGGCGTTCCTTCCAGTTGTAGCCTAATACCCACTGGACCAACAGCCTATATGCTCTGTCAGCAAAAAAAAAGCCAGATGTGCATCATGAAGCCCGCAGCCAGCTTAATATTTTTCTGCTCTTCTTTTGGCGACGTGATATGCAAATCCTACTTCAATTCTAACACTGATAATGGGTTAATTGGGGAATCTAGCCCGAATGAACCAGAACCAATCACAATCATTAGTGCCATATACACAAGCTATACATCCGAGAACGTACTCGAGCAGCATGTGACAACCATTGCAACATATCATTTGTACCATATTTTACTCTTTGCACTAATTGAAGACAAATCAGTGACAATTTTAAGTTCTAATACACCGATATAGTCAGGTGGGCTCACGTGACTTGAAAACACAAAAAATGTAAATTTAAAGCTTGACAGATTTTCATATCTTATGTGTTACCCTTAGCCTATTTTTTTGGTTAATCCAAAATGACTTTTTTCAGTTTTCAGCGATAAAATAAAAGTTTGACCATTTCATTTTCATCACTATTATATTACTTTGATGCGTCCAATAGGCTCAAGATTCTCCCCCGTTATCTCTGTGATTCCCTTTAGTGCCCAGACGCGCTCTTCCACTACAGCGTGCCAGAACATCAACATCCCAACACCAGCTATCACTGACACGTTAGACACATGACACTAAATCATTTCAGTCCTAAACACTTCCAGACCAACACTGCTCTATCAATTGAAAATCAAATGGGTTGATTACCAGATAATCACAACACTTCAGCAGTACCTTGATCCATCGACCTCATGGTGTGGTACTGTGCCAGCCTCCAAGTATCTCTAAACATCTGGAGAAAAAAAGTGAAAAATAAATAAAAATAAAAAAAACAGATGAAAAATCACTCTCCTCTAACGACCATAGCAGGGGAAGCGCTCTTCGGTTATTAAAGTTGAAAAGAGTCGAAACAGGGAAGAAAGAAAAACTCTGTAGACGTTCAAAAAGTTCAAGCTGCGACACAGCAGCTGCGCGCAAACTCCCTTTCTGTTCAAAAACATGCAGCCGCATCAGCTACAGCAGTGGTTCTGGTATGAAGTCCCCCTTCCTAGAGCTCTATAAGGATTACTTGAGTATCTAGAGCGGCTTCCTTCCCCGCTCTGGGTGTTTATAATGGTCCAATGCTGTAAAATAACGGGATTCCCTCAGTGTTTCCTCCTGTTTGTGCGCCTTTGCCATGGAAACCTGGAGCCGGTCCATGTCGGAGACTCAGGGCTTTCCTGCAAAGCCCCACACTCAGGAATCCATGACGTCTCCAGCTCCTGCGCCAAGGCATTTCTGCGGCTTCTCTCAGACAGTAGCACACAAGAACTTCATTGTAGGGATGAAGAAATTACTGTAGGACACCGAGAGAGAGAGAGAGAGAGAAAAAATCAAAAAATACTTCTGAAGTTTGATTACAGGATACACTGCATAAAATTTGCTTAACACAGTTTTACCAGACTTTCTAATTTGTAAATATAACAAACCAGACAGCTGTAAAAAAAAAAAAAAAAAAAAAGAAAGAAAAGAAGAGAGAGAAAAAGAAAAGTTGATTTAGAGTACATTTAAAGGGTCATGGCTCGTTTTGAACATGGAATATAGAGAATTCCATTGTCCCCATTTAGGGAAGAAGCTGCCATTCATTTCCATGTCCTAATGGAAATGTGCAGCATCTTCTAACACTTGACTGGGGGAAAAAAAGGCTGAACAAGACCAGTACATAGACTGACCCCAGAAGTCACATGTACAAATTCTCCATTGCAATAAAAGTTACATAAGGTAGCATCCAAAGGGGAAAAAATAATATTTATAGGCTAGTTTGGATTCATTAAGGCTTCTTAAGTGAGTGTATAGTTTCCTGTCAGACACAGAAAGACTCACCTTTTCATCACATGAAACTTCATTAGCTGCTTGTGTTATGGAGTCAAGGTGTGTGTCAACACATCAACACATACTAAGACATTTAAACTTCTTTGAATAAATCTCTGTGATGAGGATTTTTTTTTTTTTTTTTAGTAAACTTTAAATCCCACCACTTCCCCAGTGTTGGCAAACAAATCCTATATAGATGTCTGAGTCATGTTTCAGTTTATGTGCTGTCAAGTATATTAATAGTGAGTTCATGATAAATTTGGAAGGGAGGCAAAAAAAAAAAAAAAAAAGCCCAGCTGTCCCTCATCTGTTGAGGTTCCCCATTTAATTTCTGAACTGATAATGAATAAAACAAGTGGGAGTTTGAAGGTCTAACAGCATAAATCATTATGGTGACATAAACAGATAGTATAAGAGCTTAAACAGCAACTGTCTTTGTGCTTCATCTGGGCAGAAAATCAAACGTTTATAGACCTCGGCCTCCGGGACAGTAACCTGCCACCGTTTTACAATAAACCGAGGCGTCTTCAGGTGGTCAGAAAACACATGGATAAAGTTAATTATCCTCAGTACATTTGCTTAAGTCAAGAAACAGGTTGTTGAAACTGTTTCAAGAGAAGCTGTGTTTAACATTAACAAGTTCACATACTGCTCAGAAGAGGAAACTGTAGAATAAGCCACCCAGAGGAGCCAAGTTAAACTATACATTGCTGTTTCAATGCCATGAATTGCTGCCTGTGCTGGTGCTTTGAGCTTAGTAGTTTCCAAAATACATACATTTTAAAAATATTTGGATTTAGCCAAGGCATGAATCCTTTTAAACTGATCCTACTGAGAACCAACATTTCCATTATGTGAATAATATTGGTCAAGTTTATAAGAATAGTTTTCCATTGCACACACATATACACATTTTATACATTTAATTGCTGAGAGTTGGATACCACTCATATTTTTCTGCTAAATGTGAAGCTACAGCGAGGAAACCTGCTAGCTTAGATTAGCATGATGACGCAACGGGAAACAGCTAGCCCATCTCTACTACTAGCATCTCTAAACATCATAAATTAATACTTTATATCCTAATTAACCAATTGTATATTGTTCGTTGTTAATTATTGAGTTTTAGAGTTGCTATTTTTGCAAATCCTTTGACAGAGCAAGGGTAGCTTTTCCCCCCGTTTCCAGTGTTTGTGCTAAGCTAAGCTAAGCTAACCGCCGACTGGCTGTAGCTAACATACAGATACGAGAGGGGCATCAAACTTCTAAGCTAACTCTGAGCAAGTGAGTAAATGACCATGTTTCCCAATTTGTCTTATATACACACCCTTATATCACATGTGCACTTCATACTCAACATATGGCAGAATACGCACCACTCAGTGAACATCAGGAGTAAAAGATCTAAGCTATATTTCATGTGTTATGATGTCTACATGGCCTCGGTGACTGATCCTGTGCTTACATCAGTCATGTCAGACCCAAGGCCACTCATAGGAAAATGTGTGTACAGAGAGAGAGGGGGGGGGGTGTAATCAGTGGCTCTGTTTTGGATCGAGACATGGATTAGTCTAAGCGAGGGTGTCTGTGCTAGACTGCTGGGTGAACAAGTTGACTGCGATGACTCTGTGAACCGCAGTGGACCGAGCCGACGCTTTGGGGGTGACCGTCCAAGCAGCCTTGTCTACCAGATGTAAATTCCTCCACTGTTATGGAACACTTATGCAACTCAGATCATGAATGAGTAAATGAATACTGCACACGCTTAAGAAAGGAAAACTGCCTCTGTCCAGACGGCCGAGTTTGCGCTTCCGTTTTTGTTTTTTTTTCTCAGAGAACCTTCTTTTTCCAAGTTCATGCAGTATTTTCCATCACTGTAAAACAGCTCATTGAGGTAGAGTTGTCTGGGTTAGAGCATTGCCCTGTTTCAGTTTTCCAAGTGTAACATATGTGATTGAGCTTTTAAATCCAAGCAGTGGAACTTTGATATGGAAATGGTTCATGGTATCGTGTCTCATGGAAATCTTTCCAAGGAAATTCAGAGGGCAAAGGGAAGCATGGACCTTTGCCTGCATGTGGGCCTCTTGATCTGCTCTCTTATACGCCAGGTACATTGTGCTTTTCTCCTTTGCATTAACTCTGATTACACTTTATACCTCTTGATGATGTTTGGAGTAAACCATCCATTGTCTGCTTTCAATACCCGTTATTCCATTCAGGATTGCGGTGATTGCAGTGACCTGTCCCAGTATGCACTGCAGGGTACACCTGGACAGGTCTCTCACTCAAACCATTATTTAAAGATAAAGGAATATAACTAAGCTAAAGCAATGTAACTTCAGTCAGGGTTATCGATGTAACATCATCTTCTTGCATGAAGTTCTACATTTTGAAAAATATGTTTATTCACTTTCTTGTCAAGAGTTAGATGAGAAGATTGATACTGCTCACATGAACAGCTAGCAGCTAACTTAGCTTAGTAAAGAGACTGGTTATAAGTGGACACAGCTAGCCTGGGTCTGTCTGAAGGTAACACAATCATACTGTAAAAGTAGACGAAACATTTAAAAAAATCAATTTAACTGGCATTTTAGAGTTACTCTTGGCCCTGTGATAGTCTGGCAACCTGTCCAGGGTTTACCCCACCCCTCACCAAATATCAGCTGGGATCGGCTCTGGGATTTTTATCCATGACAGAGCCAGGCTAGCTGTTTTCCTATTTCCAGTCTTTGTGCTAAGCTAAGTCAGCTGGCTGCTGGGTGTACAGTAGCTTCATATCCAGTGCGCAGACATAAGAATGGTATCAATCTACACATCTAACTCTTGGCATAAAATTTAGTGTGCATTTCCCAATAAGTCTAATTTTTCTCCCAAAAAAAGGTCAATTAAAAGGTTAAATATTCTAAAAAAGCTCATCTACTGCCATGAATGTGTAAATGTTTTATTTTAAAATATGGACACACGATGTCTCCTAATTCACTCAAGTCCTCTCTCAGTGTTAGTGCACTGAAGGTTTCAAGTTTCCACATCACACTAAGTTTGTTGTTGGACCATGATTGTCTTCCAGAATTTGTAAGTTATGCTCAAATTCATAAACTTTCCCTTCTCAGCTGATGAATGTTAAAACAGCCCCATGGTGTCAAACAGTGACGGCCAAACATCAAAGTTAAGTAACAATAATCAAAACCTATTTTTCAATGGAGAGGGACTTTTCCTTTATAGCACAAGTGGATAGACTTTTTTTTTTTAAAGCTGTTTAAGAGGACTGGAGGAGATAGTTCAAGAATTTGTGGACTGCCTTTTAATGCTGTAGCAGCCTAATAAAATTAGGTCATGTTTCATAATTAACAATCAACGTTAAACAAGCAGCGCTGTAGCTGCTGGGACGGCTGCTGACAGGATCTCAGTTTGGGCAGTGTTGGCATGTCATTGTGCAATAAGGAATCTTATTTCCTTCCTGCCACAACTTGAGATCCCTGGAAAACATTCTGCTTCTTTTTCCGAATCGTGCGAATGAAGTAATACGTTCCATCAACATGGAAACTACATACATCCACCGCGCTGGACTGAACCGCCTCCTTATGTAACAGGATTCTGATCGATACTCGAATGTTTGTAGAAAGAATTCAAGTGTCTTAAGTCCAGTGGAAAAGTGGTGGACTAGCTCATGGATTTTTCCCTTCTCAGCACAGCAGTATGAAATCCCCAGAAACTATATCACCCCCCCCTCCACCCCCCCTTGTCAACACTATTTTCTGTCTTATCCAGGTTTCCAATTCTATCCTACAGTATTTCATAACTTTTAACATCTCTTTGTATCTATTCTAAGCACAATACGAATGGATAATATTTGGTTGTCAAAACAAAGAGAAACAGCTTATTCTGCATTTCAGCTCATCTCTCCCATTACAACTTCATTCATAACAGCAACTTACTGCATTTCAGCCCCAACAATCACAATTAATCACTCTCTGCGCTAGTGTAAAAAGATGTATTTACTCCATTCAGTCTTAAAGTGATTTGGGTGGTTTTGGTCACTTGTTGTTGGAGGCATCAACTGCTGTCATTAGAGAACACAGAGGGAGGCAGGCGAACACATCTGCACACGCCTGTCTTCAACATTCGTGGGTGCTAAGACAAATCAAAGCTTTCCAGGCCCACAGAGCTATATATAGTGCCAGAGGAGGGTGTGTGTGTTCATGCTTTGCAATGTTTCTGTGAGGGGCCTGTCATTGCCAAAATCCAGTGTTTACACAGAGCAATAACAGTTTGTAGTAAACAGTTCATCTGCACTGGCTTGTTCATTATTTGGTGTCAATCCAAATCGTCCATCGAGGGTTTCTATTATTTCAAAACAACTCGCTGCATCTAAGCAGACAAGCTTAATGTGGCATATAATCCTGGGAGCGTTATGCAAATTGGAGTTGTTGCGATTGAGTTCATTAGGACGTTAACCAATCGGATGTGACAGAGAAGCACAGCTGACCTCAGACCTAAACTGTGAAGCAGGGGTTCAGTGTTCTCTCCAGGAAACTGGCGAAGGCCCAGCGGCCTGGTTGATGCGGTCCCCTTGGCCCTAAAAGCTGGATACGGATCCCACATGGTTCCATGCTATCATCTGTATGAACTGCTCCAGTCAGGACCCTGTAACAGTTTGTGGTGTATTCTGTTGTATATTCATGGTAGTCTCTCTCTCTCTCTCTCTCTCTAACTCTCTCTCTCGCACTGTTCCATTGGGATCAGCGTGTAAGATGTTTCCGAGCTGGAAACAAATTCCTGTCTTGAAGTGCCAAAGATAAAATGCGCCGTGATAATTAGCCTGGATTTGTTATGTAACAGCTGTAAGCTACTTCTTTTTAAAGGCTGAAAATCCAAACCTTGTAAAAATGCAAAGTAAATTTCAAAATTTACTCTGACTCTGATTGGATTGTGGATTTGGCAGCGAACCAGCCGGAGGCTCCGGAGCTTCAAGAGAGGAGGAAAGACCACAAATGTTAAGGTTAGCAGGCAGCCCTGTTGACTCTGGAGTGGAATTTCAGTTTTCATGGGACTGATTAAGTTAAATGGTTTCTTTTAATGGTATAACTTACGCATTTGGGCAATGGAATAAGAGGAAAATAAGTTGGACATACACTGTAGTTTTAATTTGAACATGCAGTACTGAGGTGCTTGACTGCATGTTATAAAAAGGAAAAGATTTTATGGCAGAGGATCTAATCCAACTAAAACCATCACTGGGCTGAAACATCATGTAAGCTTCAATGCTTTTACAACCTGTAACCTACATGGATAATTAACATTCCTTCTAAAAACTCAAACTCAAACCAAGTGTGGACATTAAGTTTAAAGAAAAAAATGAAGAGATGTGGTAGCAGTTTTAATGAAAAGTAATTCAAAGAAGAGGTTATTCATTTCCAATGATTTCATATATAATTTTGTGTTACATTACTTTGCTTTTTGATTCCTCATTAGGCTTAGTGTCAAAGTTTAAGACTGTGGTAACCTGGAACATATAGGATGTGAAAACACAAGTGTCTCCAGGCATCAGGGACTCCCTCCTCTGGTGAGAGAGTGCCAAACATCCAGCCCCCTCAGTCGGCCTGTGTCCTGTGTAGCTCGCACTTCATCAGAGACTGAAGTGGAACTCCACCAGAACAACCATGATTGTTTCTGCACACAAACTGTGGATGTTAGTCCAAACTCAGTTTCCAAGCATGTGGAACGCCCTGGAGAAATAGAGTATAAGAGTTTATTTCATTCAAAAATATGTTTGTTTTTTTTTTTCTTTTTTACTTTTATTTATTCTCATCATAGACCGTCTACGGCTGCATGACAGTGTAAGGTTGGTTTTAATCATCGTGACGTAGTTTGAGGCCGCTAAAGTCACGTTATGCCACATTGAGCTAAATTGGTTCCACTTTTATAATTCACGAAAAGGTCATTAAGCCATAGTTAAGCTCCATTATTACATTCTGTGGCTGTTTCACCATTTGCACTTATAAAAAAAGACATCAGTCCTCCAGACCTTTGCAAAACCTCATAATACCTGTCATGTGGGTCTATTTTAAAAACTGTTCCTCTAAGTTTACCATTTTAAAAGGAGATGTCGTAATATCATATATTCTTATTGTCAGCAAGTCCTATAAAAAGACCGAAACCATAAAATGAGTATTGTAAGTACTCTATGTCTAATTTAAGCCTCATATGACTTATTCTTCTGTTCCAGAGCTCCAAAAACTATCAACATAAATGAGACACACAAATGTGTTCCACACATGTTCCTTCATTATGATCAACATCATCAAATGATATTTGTATTGACATATGTTGACAATGAGGAAAATCGACAATAATACCAGTCTCATCTTTTAAGCTCTATTGACAATGAAACCCCTTCAAATATCACATGTATGAAAAAAATTACACAAGAAAAGAAAACATGAGATTTATTAATCATCACAACATTGACATCAACACAATTCTCCCTTTTTGTTCAGCTCATTTGAGTGCAATCAACACCATAAATAAAACAGGTTAATAAATAAAAAAAGAGAGAAAAAAAACAGGTTATTTACAAGCAGCCAAATTATCTTAGCATCATTTAAGTTTTGCAGTTGCATCACAACAAAAAAATATAATGGTCATACAAAAAAACATTCTGTGCAAACAAGTTGCTGAATTCAGTGGGGCTTAAAAGTTTAGTTTTACACTAACAGAGAAATGATTAGTTATGGCACCCTGCATCTGTCTGACAGTAAGATTCATCCCAGAAATGTTTCATGATTCACATAACAATCTTTTTAACAACTAAAATAAGTGAAAATGTGGCCATGTAATTCTGTTAGTTGCTCATTATTTACAGTATCTCCATCATCACACGAGTCAGATGAAGGATGTGAGGAGTGAATTTACAGAAGTAACGTACCGTTTTCTTTTTCTGAATGCGCAGTAGTAATACTTATTGACAATATTCACATTGTACTTGACTGACTATTGGTGATTTGTTCTCTTTTTTCTTTCGCTGCTGAGCTGTGGAGGTTAGTAGCAGTGAGAAGTGAGGGGGCCCTACATTAGATGACATGAAATGAAATGGGGCAGCTGGACGCCGGTCACACGGGTATTTTCAGTTATGGCTTTAGGTCACTGTTACAGTGAGTCATCATGCAATGCTGAAGCGTGGCTGGAGCTGGCCTGCCTGAGCGGCCACATGAGAGGCTGCTCATTCCCCTGTGGACGCACAGCCTGTCGGGAGCCCCGGCGGAAGGTTTCGGCTGCAAATAACCGACGCTCCTTTGTGGCTGTTTTGACCGCGCTCCACAAACACTAACAACTCAGGGTCCACACAGAGAGACAAAGACAAATTTAACATCAGACATCACAGGTCACGCTAAAATAAACAACCGCACCACCTCCGCCGTGCCGTGGCTGTAGCATCGGGGTGACGCATAAACAAATACACAAACTTGCAGACGTGTGTTTTATGCAAAGTCTGGCCAGTAAACTTTTTTTCTTACCGTGTAATTCTCAAACTCCATTTGGAAATCACTGTTTAAGGAGAGTGTGAATCAAGTCCTGAGTGAGAATGCTACGTCAATTTCAGTGTCTAATAATAAAAACAGCTTTGCTTTTCAGATGGAACTAGAAATTATAGAAAATTATCTTTCAGCCCAAATGACACGTCTATGAATCTGAGTGAGAGACTTCCAACGTTTCCAGTTGCTTTTCCTGATGTGATTTTTGACATAAAACAAACTGGACCTGCATCATTTACTTAACTCATTTTGTGTCTTAATTGATTACATACCAGCAACAGCCACATTATTATATTAAATAAATTTAAAAAAGCAGCCATCAGTTAGTCTTTGCATTAGACACATGTAGCAAGTAACACTGCTTTTGAACTCAGACTCCCCTCCTCAGTAAACAACCTGTCCCTGACACAACTCTCTGTCTGTCTTTCACATTTCCAAGGAGAACGTTTCAGAACAAATTAAAGGAGATGAATCCATGTTTGATTCTCTGGTCTAAGCGTAGGCTCTGTTGGATGAATACAAGGGATGACTTTCTGTGCTCCCCACATAAACAAGGCTGCAGGCTCCTCTCGCTCTTTAAGAGGTCAGTTTGGAGTAGCTGGGCGGAGAGAAGCGTCTCCGCAGGTACTTGAGGATGTAAAGAGGCAGACAGCTCACTAGCGTGATGACGGTCACCTTCCACAGGAACGACACCGTGGTGATGAAATATACATCTGGCACAGGAAAAGAGGCAAAGGTCAGAAGGAGACTGTAGGATTGACTAAATGTTTGTGAGTTGGCATGGTATCAGTCCAGTGTGCTTTGAATGCAAGAAAAATTAACCTGTTACAGTTTCATACAAATTTCTTTACAAAATGTCAGATTAAGTGCAACAGAGAAGAAGAGTTGCAAGATGCAACAGAAGAATAGCCTTTAAAGTCTATTCCAGTCTGACTTCAAGACAGAGGAAAAGTGTCCAAAAAGGGTACGCTCCACCACACGCCAGTCATGATCCTCAGTGGTCGAGATTGTAGGCTGAAAGTGGAACTCCACACCCCACATAAAGCTGAAAATAAAGGCCTGCAAAGCTCTCGGTCAGAGTATTGTATATGTCACAAGTCTTAATATGGCACAACTAAAATTGGCTCGTTTTTTTTTTTTTTTAGTCAGCTAAAGTAAATAAATGCCCAATAGCCTGGCAACAAGGAGGCTGTAATGGAATAATACACCAACATTACTCTCCCCTCTGCTGTTAAACTTGTTTATGTTCCAGGTGTCTAATGGTGATGAGAATAATATTTTTGTGGGTAGTGTTTTCTACCGAACACCTTGTCTGTGATAAACACATGAGCCATAGCAGTCCACAGGAAACTAACAGCCCTGTTGGCATTTCCTCTTTGATACTACGGTATGCCTGAGTCTCATCCACACCAGGACTATTTGTCAATGCACTCACCTTTAGACTTCCTATTATCCAGCAGACCGCAGCTTATTGCACACCAGAGGCACTATATGAATGAACAGGTCCCCCTTACTGCTGAATGCTGACGTACTATTTCAAGGTCGCCCGAAGCACAACAACATCAATCAGGCTGCAGTGAAATCAGCGCAGACTGCGTTTGTTTTCTCGTCTCTATGAAATACAGCACCACAGGCTGCGAGTCACCTTTTGTGTGGGTGAAATATGAGTTTGTGCGTACGTGTGTTTGTGTTCACTCACCTATGAACTCATGCAGGAAGACGAGCGAGGCGACGTAACAGGCCAAGCTCAGGAGCTCGCCGACGATCATGAGCCAGTGCCACGTCTGAATGGTCAGCGCCACCATCAGCAGCTCAGTCAGGATGAGAGAGGTGAAGGAAATGGCGACGATATGGACGAACTCTGATTCGAAGAGAAGCAGGGCCCCGTACATGATGATGCTCCCTGTGGAGGAAAAAGAGGCCACAGCCTGAGAATGAGACCAATTTTGGTATGTATTAAGAGCAACATTTAGAGACGTAAGTCATAAGCCACACAGTGATTCAGCGTTACAGTCAAGCTTTAGTCTGAAAACAAAGTGACTATCCAGCAGGGTCAGAGCAACGGAGGTCTGAAAAAGTTACCAGAAGAGTCAAAACTACATGAAATACCAACCTGTATATTTTTATTTTAATTCCCAATCAGTTAATGAAATCAATTAAATCTTATTTTCCTTATTAGTATATGATAATGCATTCAGCATGTCCAAATCAGGGACGGGTCCAATGTGTGAGTGCGTGCATCAACAGTAGTTAACACAAACTACAGCTAGGTCAGCTAGCTTACACAAAAACACCAGCAGCTGAGCAGCAGCCATCACCAGCTGCAGCTAACACTCATCAGTTCATTTTTATCAAAGCTTATGTTGTTAGCTTTGTTTTGACGTTATGAACCTTTAGCTCTTGCTACAAGAGTTTATATAGTGACACTACTACAGCAGTACAGTGTATGGATAATTAACATTATCTGCACTTGCTGGTGTAGTTTTATCAATGTTAGCTGCAGCTAGCTGAACAGGATTGTGCTCAGTGTGTGTGTTTAGCTACCACTGTGTTCATGTAAACACACAATCCTCTCAACTGATCCGGACTGTATTCACCACTGATGTTGACCACACACCCTGAACCAATCTATCTCAATATCATGACAAATAATCAAATATGTGCAAAGCCCAAATATGAAAACTACTGAGCTGATTTTATGTTCAGGGAATGACCTCTGATGACCTCTCACAGCCTTTTGTCAGAACCAATTGTTTGGGGTTTAAAAATAAACATTTTTGATTTGCTTTGATAATGACAGATCTGTTAAAAATGTTTGAAACAATCTTATACCTGAAAGTGTTTCATCTATACAGAGCTATTGTTTGGAAAGCAGGCAACATTACTTGAAAACGTACGGTATCTTA
This sequence comes from Seriola aureovittata, assembly GCF_021018895.1. Taxonomy (NCBI): domain Eukaryota; kingdom Metazoa; phylum Chordata; class Actinopteri; order Carangiformes; family Carangidae; genus Seriola; species Seriola aureovittata. Next base: position 27,342,356 of record NC_079372.1, read on the forward strand.
AGATCAGCCATAAAATGGAACATCCATGTTCTGACAGAAACAGGTCAAACGTTCCTGGGAATAGCTTAGTATTCCCCTGCAGAGACTTTTCACTGTAAATGGCCCATGTTGGAAATGTACCTTTACTTGGGTTTTTGACCAACAAAGTCCTCACACATCAATAAACCGCTGTAGAAATGACAAGAAACTGTGTGGGCCGTGCGCTGCTGAAGAGAAGTGTGTCACAAAGAAGAGCAAGACACCTTTTATCTCTGTTTGTCAGGGAATGATTCGTCAGTGTGCTGAGATCAAACATCTGATCCTCATCTCTGTGTCTGATCTGAGGCATTGTTCATCTGCATTTGACCGACCGACCTCCAAAATAGCTGAGTGTGTGTATGGAAAGTGATGACTGTGATTCACAGTATGTTGACTTTACTCATTTCTATAATTTTTAGGTTATGGCTATCTCTCTCTCTCCAACAGTTGCAGTTACTGACTCTGATTATCAACTCTTCCTTACCTTGATAGATACTTATTAGGACCCATATTAGAAATGTCTTGAAAGACAGTGGTCGACCCTGTGGGGTAGAACAAGACATCATATTAATAATTTTTCATATTTTTGGCTCCACTGTAACATGTAGGAGGTGAACACTCATTATATACCTTCAAGAGATCTTTGTATAACTCTGGGTACAACATGGCAACCTCTGACTTCACATCCTTGTCCAACACCAGGGAGAAGACGGGGAACATGGTGTAGATAGTGGAGTAGCTGAAACAGACAAAAATCATGTGTCCTCAGTGTGAAGGGGTGGTGGGGTGGGGGCATGCTCCAGAGAAAATGGCACATGGACAAAAAAAGTTTCACACATTTCATTGTTAGATTCATTAGAGATGCATCATTGGAGTAGTCAATACTTTCACATTTTCCCCTTCTCGTGTTTCAACAGTGCCTTAACACAGAGGAAATGCCATGGAGTAAAGGCAGCCAAATGCTCCCTTGATAAGTCATCGCCTTTCTTACCCGATAATCAGAAATCCTTGGTAGAGAGGGACTGAAGCAAAGTAGAAAACGGAGGAGAAAACCGCCTGGGGACAGAGGAGAACCAAGAAAGTGATTTATTCTTCTTTTCATTTTAATAAAATAAAGTATCTATCTATCTATCTATCTATCTATCTATCTATCTATCTATCTATCTATCTATCTATCTATCTATCTATCTATCTATCTATCAAATACTCTGATGGCATTACAGATGATAATGGGAGGAATCAGGGGCATCACTTTTCAAATGCTACAGACAGAAATAAGTTCATTTAAATCAGAGTAATGGGAGGAAATGAAAGATATCATATTATAACATTAACCTGTCATGGTAACGCACAAATGAAAAGGTAACCCCACTCTGACTAATCAATTAGCTAAATCATCGCAATAACCTTCATTGCACAGCAGAGCTGCTGTTGGAGAACACTTCACTGACTCACTCTGGCATATGTCTTCAACATATGGATGATGCCAGCATTGAGCTGTCAGCTAGTCAGCCTTCCATCCAGGCGGCCCCCAAACCAGACAGGTCACAGCTGCGGCTGTGGTCGGTGTTAATGTGAGACATGTGGAGGAGGGCCTCCCTAAAATCTCAAAAGTCCATGATGCAGTGAGTCACGGGCCGTCCCTCCACGGCGGAGGCTGAGGTTGGACTGGGACATGGGAATTGAACTGGGGACAGTGTCCAGTGTGTGTGTGTGTGTGTGTGTGTGTGTGTGTGTGTGTGTGTGTGTGTGTGTAAGGGGGGGAGGGGTGGCTAAGAAGGACACCACAAGCCCTCTCCTCTGAGTCATTGCGCACCCCGCCCTTCCATGACCACCCCTGAAACTTCTCCCTGCCTTGCCCCAATCATGTCCTCCTCACATTGAGGTCTTAGGTGTTGTGGATAAACATAACTCATCTAACATATATTCTCTTTCAGTATTTCACAATCACTTTGGGTCAGACTTTAAATGTGGAAGACTCTTAACACAAAAAGCCAAACTGACTTGCTGAATTCTTACCTTTATAGACTAAACATTTAAGACGGACTAACATGCTCAGTCTTCAGTCTCCAGCCAAGTCATATTATTTTTTACTGGTGATTACTAAACATACAGATGACTGAATCAATACAACATGTGTTTGCAAGTATTTTTCCTTATTTGAACATTATTACTCAGGTGCACAGCAATGCAAACCAGCTTTGCTAATAACGTGCATGTCAAATGTACGGCAACAGAACAGGAGCAAAATTGTAATTTCTCTCCTTTGGAATTCTGTCAAAACATCACAATGTGATGAAAGTCAGTTACAGTAGAGTAAATTCTGGTTTAATGCTTTCCAGTATCACTGTAGCTTACTGTATTTTAGATGATAAAACTTACAAGTGACTGAAGCATCTGAGGTTTGATAAAAAACAAACCTTGAAATGCTTAATTGATGCAGTAAAGTCAAATCTGAATCATTGTTTTTCTGTAGCATTAAGTCAGTCTATAGACTTCACCGTCTACAGTATAATTACAGTAACAGAGTATATTAAATTAATTAAATCCATGATTTAAAAAGCCATTCTTACTTAAGATGTCAAATACTGACTTCTGCAGTGATTGTACTTTTTCTCTAATTTCTATTTGTATTATTTTGAGAAAAATGACCAGTGCAGACTTGGTTTTGATGAGAATCTGTTATTGTTTGACAGAAATATTTGCTATTTTAAAATGGAACAATATTTAAAATTTATGTATTAATATATCTGTTCTGCTGCTCTGATAAACACAGTATGTGATGTATTATATAATTTAACACAGATGTTTTCATTTTGTCTGCTATGTGGAACTTGGAGGCAAAAAAAAGGAGTGCAGAATTCTGTGGTCAGAGTTTTGCACACTGAAACTCACTGTTGTTTAAACTGAGCCAAAGCTGTTGTAAAAGAATTCAAAGTTCAATACGGCTGCTGAACACAAACCTAAATGGCACCATGTTTTAGTTGCACTTTACCTGCATGGTACTGATGCACAGGCTCCTGTGGATGACGAACTGGCTTAGGGCTGCAGACCTTTTGTAGCTGTTCCGACCGTGGACCATGAGGAGACGGCCCAAATGTTTGAACTGAGTCACAGAGAAGTCGGCGGCCAAGGAGGCCTGCTTTCCTTCCTGTCAAACACACAGCACAGAGGGCAATGAGGACACGCTACAACACGTCTTTGCTGACCTGAAAAGTAGGCCTTTGAGTGCTTACTGTAATATGAACGGTAACAGATATATAGCTCGGTTATTTGGAAACAAAAATGAGGCTAAAGGGACAAATACTCCCTAAAAACACTAGACTAGGAAGAATCAACAGTCTGTCGGACATGAGATCTGGAGATTTGAATAAATCCTGAGAAAACACATTCACTGAATATGCCATATTAATCTATAATAACAAGTAGAGCAGAAACTAATTACCCTCTTGATTATCACTTAATATGCTGGTTATTTTCTTAATTAATCTATTGGTCTGTAAAATATGAGAAAATAGTCATCTTCAAATAGCTTGTTTAGTCTGAGAAAACTCAAAAACCCCAAAATATCAAATTTACTGTCATAGAAGAAAAAGAAAAACAGCACATGTTCAGATTTGAGAAGAGAACCAGAGAATTTTCAGCATTTTTAGTAAAAAAAAATAAATAAATAAAAAATAATTCAATCATCAGTCAAAGAAGGGGCTCTCTCACTCTGAAAAAAAGAATAAATAGAAATCAATTAATAAATAAAAAAGAATATTCTGCAACATATGAATAGAAATAAATAATAAACAATATAAATAATAATATAAATAAACATACATTAATAAATTAAAAAAGAGAACAAGCTTTTTTTTTTTACTTTTGATTGTTTCCCTTGAAACCAGACCAGTACCCGGAGCATGGCTGCTTTTGACTACATATTCAATTATCAAAACTGTTGTGGATTTTTCTCTCATTTGGCCAATAACTGATTAACCAACTCATTGTTTCACCTCTAATAACCAGTCAAGTGCTATGTGTCCATGTTTGTTAGAGGGTAAAGTTATCTCTGGAGCTTTTAATCATGATGCCGTTATTTCTTTTATTTTCTATAATGCAATTGAATTTGAAACGACCCTCCGTACAGAAAACATGTTCTTCTCACAGTTGTGGTTCTCCTGTTTCCTCCCACATGCCAAATACTTGCAGCTTTTTAGGGTGAACTGGAAACTCTAAGTTGCTTGTAGCTGTGAAGGTGAGTGTGAACGTTTTTGTCTGTATGTCTGAGGCTGAACCTTGGATTTGTGACTAGTCCAGGGTGCAGCTCACCTTTTGCAGAGTGTATACTGGTATAAGCTCCAGCCACACTGCTGACTCCAGCTTTATCTTTAATGGACACATGTGAGAGGGGTATCAACTTCCTCAACTTTCTCATCAAAAAAGCAAATAAGCGAATTTTCCAAAATGTAGTAACATCACTGCAGACACGGGTCCATGTCAGAGCAAACCAGCCATCTTGACAGGAAACATACAGAGAGAGAGGTACAAGAGGCAGCAGGCTGATGAGAGACTCTTACTTTTACTTAAGCGCAAAAGCATCCTGTCATCCTTATTTCCTCTACTCAGACAATAGATCCTCATAAAGAGGAATCATCTGTGTGCATGTCCCGCTATGTGTCTCTGGATGTGAGAGAAATCTTGACAGGAAACGCAAAGAAAAAATCTGTGAGAGCAGCACGTCAATGTGAGGCGATGAGATGGAGCGAATCTTACTTTTCCCTCCACTCCCACGCCACAGTCAGCTTCCTGGATCATGCTGACATCGTTTCCTCCATCCCCTAAGAGAAAACAAAAGCCACGGAGGTGTCAGGATTCACATCAGTGACTCAACAATACAAACTGTTAAGAGAGTAATGTGTGTGCGTATTTCATGAGACACTCCCTTAATTCGGCCTGATTAAGAGATCAGAACTACAGCCAAGGAATTTGCCAGATAAAGGAGCTGAGTGATATACAGTAGCTGGAATTCATGAAGGACCTATTAATGAAAATATCTTTCAAATGTCACAATGAGATCACATATAAAATGTTCAGATTGATTGATGTTCAGTTCAGTGAGCTGTGTTCCACTGTTATACGTTACAAAACTCTTGATATGATGCTATCAGCACAATATGACTCTATTGAAGGGCAATAACAATGATATGAATCATCACTCAGCTCTAGGTGTCACCATCATCAAGTGACACGCTGCATAACAGCATTAATGCACATTTAACCATCAGCTGTGCTTGACTGTGGCACTTTATGGATGCTCATACTAAGAGTGCTCGTGATATGAAAAAGCTGTCGGGCTGTTTCTATTTTCTACTCACCTACAGCGCAAGTGAGCTTGCCTGTGCGCTCTTGCAGCAGCCGCACTATCTGTGCCTTCTGGGTGGGGGTACATCGGCAGCAAACCACAGCAGGGCACTGACACGCAAGCTCCATAAACTCATACTCATAGTATTTCAGACAAACCTGCAAAGAAACACCATCAAAAACAAATGGGTGAGCAACTCAGGCCACTACATATAACCGATCTCAGCTGTGGATCCTCAACACCTACAGTTTAACCCCTATTGCAGTATAGAAAATGAGTCTAACCACAGATACCACTTCCAGAGATGCTTCAGTGGCAGTGATATTATCATGCATCACACAGAAAACATGTCAGAGTTTCATAAGGAGAGATAAATCGGTGAGAGGAGGTTGAGACACACACACACACACACACACACACACACACACACACACACACAGGGAGTTTACCTCAAGCGAGTCCCCCGATATGACCAGAGCGCAGTCGTGTTTTCTTCTGAAAGCGTTGAGCTCCAGGTGGGCTTCCCCTCGTGTTGTCACCTATGACAATGATGACCACATTTATAAAAGAATGCACATGCATGAACATAGACACACAGACACAAAAAAAAAACACTCACATAGAAAAATTATCGAGGATGACAATCTGTCAGCCTTTGCATCCTGATTGTTATCAGACAAAACAACGGCAGCTTTTTCACTCCAGCTGCGGTGATGACAAACGTTAGAGCAACCGAATATCTGCCACACATCCCACTAACTAATGGTAGAATATTCTGATAACTGATTCATCATTTTAGTCATTTTCAATCAGTTTGTTTGCATTTTTCCTGGTCGACGAAAATGAGACGTCTGAAAATAGACATTTTAATTTCCTTGGACTGAGGACTGACATTTTTTGGGTGAAAATAATGAAAATTTAATTAATGTAATAACAATAGTGTCTGGCCGTTTACTGATTCATTTCACAAACTGGATCAGTGAAGGCTTACTGGCAGTAAATGGGAAATGTTGGCAAAATCACACATGAATTGATTTAACTGATGTTCATTACAATGGACTGTGGTCTACTGTTATTTATTACATCAGAAAAAAAGTGTAAAACGAAAAAATTTTTACCACAAACCGCATTAGTTTTCGATTCCAGTTTCCCTAAAACATTACTTCAAATAACATATCATAAAATGAATTCATGACATAATCACATCGTCAGGATTCTACTGAAAGTCAATAAGACTATAAAATCTAATTACTGCCCTTCTAGCTGAGGAATACACCCAAAAGTGAATCAAATTCTCTGCATCTGTAAAAAAATATTAGTGTTTATTACTATAACTCCTCCTGTTGGCACTTATAAGTGGAGGCTGCGTAAACATCATGAATGACAATATAATAATAACCAGATGTGTCAATGTAAAATATGCCTTCACATAGGAAGTTACAGTTGTTGACAAATGTATAAACAAACACAAGAAAATAACATTACATCTAAATGTTTATTTAGCGTAGTATGAGTGAGTGAAAAGAGAAGAGGTACTGAAATCTTAATTGGAAAGGGAAACCGGGAAGTGGGAAAATATCAAATCAAGTAAGTTTCCTCACAATTGTGTCAGTTTCAAATATAGATTAAAAAATTCTCCAAAAATGTGCAGCACTGACAGCGCATGGTGTTAATCTGTCAACAGGAGCTATGCTCCGGTATGAATATCCTTCAACCGCTGACTATTCATACGTCAATCCAGATCAGGCCATTGGTGGCCACAAGGAAACTAATCCAGATGTATGTGTTGCAGGCCCAGTCAGCACTCCCCCGTCCACTGGGACAGAGGTTTTCAAGCCGTGCCAACCATTGTTATTCTCTTCCAGTAACCGCAGTTGTACGCAAGTTGTAACCTTCCTATATGGCAGGCGCTCCTTCAGCTCTGGCATGGCTCCAGAGGGGAAGGCAGAAGGGGGACTATCAAAGCCTGAAACCTGCAAAACAAATTAGGAAGTGAGCCCTCTGCATGTTCCCTCTGGGAGTGGTTCAGCTGGTTTCTCCTCTCTGGCTGAGCGAAGGCCTGTTTGTTCTCTTTGACAGTGGCTTGGATGCTTTCACTGGTGGGCGGTGATTTATTCAGCTGTGGATGCTGGCTTGGGCTGCATGCGTAGTTGTGTGGGGCTGTTTGACCACTAGCAAATGGGCCTTGGTCGCACAGGAGGATGGATGCCCGTGGGTCGACAGAGTCAGGAAACTGTCAGTGCTGCGTTGAACTGGGATGAACCCTGTTGTACTAAAATCAACTATTCCCCACTTCATATGCAAACAAAAAGGAAGACGGGTCCTTGTCCTGCACTTACGGGTCTGAAGATGTGGATGTCCTGGTTGCGGGTGATCAGATGGGCGTTCTTAGCTGTGCATGTGGCTGTTTCAAGCTTGTCTCCTGTCAGCATCCAAACCTACACAGAAACCAGAGAATAACATGTAGTCAAGAGAATTTATGGGTTTACAAGATGCACTGAGCTTTGTAGAGAAATTCCACTGAAACATATCGATAAACCAAAGAAAAATGTGTGTTTCAATAATCTGCTAAATCAGTTAACAAAAGCTAAATTCCAGATATCAAAGACTCTAATCACCGACTTGATCAAGCAACCTGTGACTGTCTGTGGTCAAAATGTGAGGGCCTATCTTTATTATTGTAGTTGTGCTTCAAACTGGGTTCTGTCTCAGACTGATTCTTCATGGAGTCATTTGGATGCTGCTTATAGAAGCTTAGATCTTAAATTTTAAATAAGTCATAAAACCAGTGATTTCTTAAATGTACTGGTTTTGAGTTTTTGTTTTTGTTTTTTGCTTGAGTGCTTGAGTTTTGAGATATTCACCACACAGATTTCTACCTCCCCTCAGATTAATTAAAAATTACATTTTAAATAAATATTTTCACTAGTAACACGTCTTTCCGGGAACAATGCTCCTGATACTCTGAACACAGAGTCAAAAGTTTTCACTGGAACATAAGAGTTACAGGGACACTGTTGCTGGAACGATACTATTGATTTTTTATTTTATATCAAAAATAATAATTAATAATAAATCATTTCATCTTTTAAATGCTATGAGAAGATGAAATGTAATTCCATTCACCTCCAATGTATTGGGGTGGAGGGAGAAATCTCAGATATACATATCTCAGAACTTGAGCCAATACACCTGAACCAATCTGCACTTCTAGATACCACTAGAGCTAAGTGAGGAAAATTGTTTCTTTTGGGTGAACTAACCCTTTGAATAAAGAGGGAAGGGTAGTAGAAGGGAGTATTAGCCGAACTCTTACCACAGTGACTAATCGGTTTTCTGGTTCTCTTGCACAAAACCAAATCCTTGTTTCCATAAAAATGTGGTCAAATATTTTACATCGACCATACGAAGTGTGCCAACTAGCAACCACTTAAAAAAATCCCATGTAATTACTTCAAATGTATGGCAGTCTTGGTTTTTATACTTGAATGAGGTATCTATTTGAATGAGGCTTAATCATGTCGGTAGAGATGAAAAAACATACTTTTACTTGTTTTGTTTCTATGTTTTGTTTTCGTAATTTGTTGCTACTGTGAGCTATGTGGCCATGCCTCCTTCCACCTCAGACCTTGATGCCTGCATTGCGGAGGATCTCCAGGGTGGGCCTGACGTCTGTCTGGAGCTGGTCCTCCACCCCAGTCAGACACAGCAGCTCCATCTCCATCTCCAGACTCTCAATCACTGTGGCCACCTTCAGAGAACGGTCATGGACGCTGAGCTTGGCCTGGACATACCGTGCCTGAGGAGCAGGGGAGTGATCGGTGGGGAGAGATGAAATAAGCATAAATAAGGTAGAATCATTGCAGGACCAAAGATGAGAAACAGCCAGGAATAGGAGGAGAAATATCAGTATGACCCAAGACATGACAATCATAGGCAGAAATACTTAAAAAGCAGCAACACAATGTATACACAATGTGCATACATTAGCAGAATATTGCAACATACAAAGGGATTAAACTGTGTGCATTATGAATACAACATTCAACACACACTGAAACCTCCATATAAGATATTTAAGTTTCAGTGTAAAGTATAAACTTCAGTATTTTCCTGCAAGCAGCCCTGAAAGCAGCTGTGTTTTAAAAAGATAGATACACAGAATAGACATGATCAATGGGTTAACGCCCATCTTCAGTGCTCCAGCTCCATGGCAATTTGTGAGTGAGATAAAGCAAAAATAATCTGAGTGTGAGTCATACAGGAACACAAACTCTGTGTGTGACTCAGTTGGTGACTCACTGCTGCCCACCAGCTCTGCTCACACAATTATACACTTCAGCAATGGGCCTGGGGCTGAAAACGCAGGGGGAGACAGCCCTGCCCTGCTCAAACAATGAGTGGGGGCTTGGTGTGTGCGTGGGAAGGTGGGGTGTACAGGCTAGAGGAGGGGGGGGGGGGTCAGAGGTTAGCCCAATTACCCGAGAACACACTTTGACATTTGGAAATACAGGACATGTCTCCGTAGAATATCAGTCTGCATTTTTTTTGTTTGACAGTCAACAGACTTTGCGTGTAATTTGAGCATAATAGACGTGTAACACATGTTGGATATTTGTGTGGTTTACGAGCCAAAGAGAAAGACAGTGAACGTGTAACATTGCTAATGAAGCTCAGTCCCTCAGCACAACTTCAGATCACTGTAGATTGATCATGAGAGAGCACTTACCTCAAAATCTTGATACTGCTCCTCTGTCAGGGACTTCTTGGAGACCACAAGGACCCTCAGACCCTCCCTCGCCATGTTTCCGCACTAGAAAACAGAGACATAAACATTCGGATTCAGCAGGTCATAAAACATATTTGTCTGCGAGTTTTTTATAACAGGAATAAAATCACTGTCATTACATAATGTTTTGTGAAAAAGAGGGAAATCTACCTCCTCTTCCAGCCAGTCGTTATACTGGACAATGCCTGCCATAACCACATCTGCACCCTTCATGTAGAAAGTGATCTCTCCTGTTGATTCATCCTAGAAAACATGAGAGTATATAAACACCTGAAGATGAAATACACAAGCCTGCCTCACTCACAGTTCAGTTCCCACGTGAGCCAATGTGAACCTGCACTATTTTATGATTCTGTGTTGCCTAGAAATATGTAACTTATTTTGGTATTCACGAAGGGTTTCACAAAGTGTTTGAAAATGTTATCACGAGGAAGTCCAGCTTCAGAATCCCAGGCTTCCTGAGCTATAGCCCAGCCAACAAAAATAAAGTTAGTCATCAGACTTAGTCACAGGTCGTTATAAGGTTTTTCCTCAGAAAACGTGCTATAATATGAATGTTGTTTTTATATTGTGTTTTTTGTGAAAGCCAGTGTCAAGTAACAATCAGTTTCCTAGCAACAAGCACTCACTCACAGACGGTCATTTTTTAAAATCAATACATTTCCTTTGAAGAACATAATGAAGCAAAATGCACAACATCTTCCGCTGACAGAAAATATTAATTCATAACTGGCACTCACTCGCACTATGATGCCCATTCTCTTGCTCTCATAGGTGAAGGGGAATATCTGCAGGATGGTGAAGTTCAGAATTTGGCCAGTAGGGGTCCGCAGCTGCATGGAGGACTGGTCTCTTCCCACCAGAGTCAGTCCAACACTCTCAGTCCACTGCACCAGCGACACCTATCAACACCACATTGTAAAGACTGTAATGGGTGGTCGTTAAAATACACTACTGAATAGAGAGGAGAAAAAGATGCAATATTTATCAAGTATAATTATGTTATGTGTCTATTTATGTTTTTTTTAAAATAATAAAATATTTTCATCACACAGCAAGACAGAGAAGTGACCACTTCTTGAGGCTTTTTTTTATTATTCTCATGGTAAAGCCATTATGTCAATATGATGTTCCATTACTTGGATTACAAAGAAAAGAGCAGAGGACACTTTGGAGAGAGAAGCCTGTCAGAGAGCACAGTAACCATTTAGCTGTAATCAATAGCTCAAGCATTTTCAGCACTCAAGACTATTGATTGATAAACTAGGGACATGTCCATTGAACTGAAAATATTGTTTACGTTTGATTCTTTCTGAAGGACATAACAGATGACATCCATTAATACAATGGTAATGTGTGTGTGTGTGTGTGTGTGTGTGCGCGCGAATGTGTGTGTGTGTGTGGGTGTGTGTGTGTGTGGGGGGGGGGGGGGGGTTAAGAAAAAGAGAAAAAGAGGGGAGATGACATTGCCCAATAACTTCCAGACCAGAGTCCAGATCACATACCCAATTCATCATCCATCTTCTGACAGCACTAATAGCAGAGTGGCCAAATGGACACAGATGAGAGAAACCAACAAAGATCACCATGTTCAGACTCGATTTTAAAACCGCAGATTTTTGTGGTTCCCAAAATTACTTATTTTGGAAATAACATGACCACGTAGTCTGACAATGCCTGGCCAGGAGCACGTTAACGTCAGAAAAGCGCAGACTACCGTAATTTTGTCATCCAGGTTGGGAAATATGAAGATTGTGCTTAGTCACAGTCTAGAAATATTCACTGTGGAGGCATTCGTGGATCTGGTGTTCGCCACAGCGGCAGCACCACCTTGTAACGGCAGCATCTGGCTTTGCTGTCGATTTTCTAGCTGGACTGAGTAATGCTGCATCCAGCTGGTTTGACTCAGAACAACCACAAAGTTGACAAGTTTTTTTAAGAGTTGAAAAGCAAAGTGATTCAGATATCAGCTCTCCTCTGTGAATCACACAGAATATAAGTCATTCTATTGATTACACTTACATATGAATAAGATGATTTTGCTAAGTAAATAATCTTGTTTTCATTTGCATGTGGATATCTATTTATCTGCAGTGGTAAAAACCATGTATTCAACAGTCACTGACATTGTGTCTGTAGTGCTCACAGCCAAAACCAGATCTATGTTAAGACTTCCTGAGAGCTGTAGGAAGGCAAACTGAATCTGATTGTATCAAACTGATACAGTTCACCTTTCAGGGCTTAGCAGCTCAGACAAAACAGTTTCAATTGTTTTCCAATGTGACACTAAACAATATAACAGCTGCATTCTCTAAGAACAATACAAACCACAGTTCTTTAATCACAGCAGATATGCAGGGCTCTATTAAAGTATGCTATCAAGGAGAAAATTTAAAAGGGGATAAGTGCAATGGGCTGGGGAGCACATTAAGGAAATCCGTATTTACACAGCAGGAAATGGATCGAGTCGAATTCCGCAGCCCTCTTCCTGATGTTCAAAGAATTCATACTGATCAAGGACATAAATGTGAAACGCCATTTGGCTTTTTGAATGTTCCCCTTGAAGGAGGAAAGCAGTGAAGACACTCAAGATAAAGGCCTTTACTGACAAAAACCAAGAGCTCTCCATCTTGAGATCGGAAGTCTGTTCTCCTGTCAGCCCTTCCCTATTCGGCCATAAGTAGATGAAGTGTACATTTCCCAACAGGTCAGGTTATAAATATATCAACGTAAAAGTATTTGCCTGTGTGTGTGTTTGTTTACATACAGTATATCATATTGTAGCTGTTTATATAATAAATGTGGGGAAACATCCAAGTCTACGTTTCCACACAGACAGAAGAAAGAAAAAAAAGCAGAGAAATTATTTTTTGTTGCTTTAAAATATTACAAATTAAAAAAATTAGTGAGCCCTTTGTGACCCATATTTGCTATTTCCTTTTTTTGTTTTTTTTTTGTAAAGATGTTTGAGCTGCATTTCTTGTATGAAAGGTTTTACCAGAATATAAATAATTTATTCTTCTTCCTCTTATTATTATTATTATTATTATTAACAACACATTTTATGACCATTCAATTACCATGTGTTATGCTCTCTACCAACCGTATGATGACTTTCTCGAAGTCATAGTCTTCCTGCTGTCATATTTAGTAACACAGAGCACATTTTCTCAGTCCAATAAACAAACAAACAAATAATTAGATATTTGAAACATCTAGAACAAGAACGAATTCTTTGAAATTAGATGACAAATAATAAAATGTTAAAGGTGATAACAATGAATAATAAGCTCAATAAAAAAATCTTAAAATGATGTCTACTAATCCATCCAAAAAATACAGTTTTCATGTTTTTCAACTGGACACAAGCGGTCTCTACAAAATAAGTGCTTTTTTATATTTGTGCACTGGAAGCTTCAAGTTTCCACATCACATTTGCTTAAGTTGCATATTGGACCGTCTTAAACTCTGAGCACAGAAAAACTTAATGTCACACAAAAATCATTCTCCACAGTCCAAGTCAAACTAAGAAACATAAAGAAAAACATATTTTGATCTGGACAGGAACTTTAAATCATTGAGGGTCTTTATGAAACATATTAGGATTTAAAATGAGTTGTGTTTGAGTAGTATATCTTTTGAATTCAAGAACTCAAGATTATTAAGTAAGTAAAAAAAAAAAAAAAATACAATTTTCAGCACATGCCCTGTAGGTTTAGACAAGCAGAATTTATAAAGAAGCATGTAATCTTTTTTATTCTCTTAATAAATCATCATCAGTGTCAATAACAAAACTGAAGTACTGTGAAATGGTTGTGTGGTGGGCCATCATACCTCATCTGGGCTGGAAGCCTGGTAGACTCTGCACGTGTCTTCATAATGCTGCTCAGCCTCGGCCTGGTCGGTCACCCCATTGGACTCATATACGGGTGTCACGTTGTGCACCAGGGCGATGGCCTTCACAGCCTCATGAACTCTACTACTGATGGTCTTGCGGACCTTAGTGGCTGCCGGAGCCCTGGAGGCTGGAAGGTCGTGGGTGGGCTGAAGAAAATTACAGAAGGTACTGTGATCAAACAGAAGGGCATAGAGGAACCTGAACAGAGTCATAACACTCTCCTCTAATTGTAGTCTTTCATTGTGGTCAAAGTTTTTGTAAGCTGTTGTAGCGAAGAGAACTTATAATCTGGAATGTCCAAAAAGAAAGAAGCTGTATGAGTGAGTGAAAATCTCAAAGAAGCTGTGTGAACACTTGAACTCCTATATACAACAATACACAAAGGTAATTGGAGAAGAGAGACTACTAACTGGACATGTGTAGGTTTAAGTCAGAGAAACTAGTTGCTTAACCAACCCAGCTTCAATCATTGCTGTGATAACTATAACCAGATGTGTAAAGAAAATATGAACAATTTGCTTTTGCATTGTGGCCTTGCTATTTTTAGACAGCTGTGCGTTCCAGGGGTTAATGGTGGCGTCATTAAAGAAGTCCGGTCAGTGCTTCGCTTGTGGGCTAATCCTGTTTCCTGCTTCACTAACCTCTGGTGTCAAGGGGGACAAAGAGTGTCATCTGAGGTCAGGAAGCATTCAACCAAACAATAATCACAAACTGATATGTTTCTTAAAACAATGTTCACGGCTGTTTGTTTTACCCTTTCCCAAGCTGTTGGAATTTTGATCTTTTCTTTTCTGTTTGTTTTCTAATTGTTCATTTCTTCTCTTTGACAGACACAGAACGCTTTTTTTTTTTTCTTCTTTTTTTTTTTTACCTGTGTGTAGGCGCTGAACACATGGCTTTGTACTTCATCCATTGAGTCCATCCCATACGCCACAGTTCCAAGATGGAGCCGTCGGAACACCATTTCATTTTGGGTAAGAGTCCCTGGTAAAGATTACATTATAGGCATTTAAACTCTGAAGTTCCTCTACAATAATAGACTTGAAACACTTGTTAATAAGTCCTACAGTTTTGCATAATATTTTACAGCACAAAATATGAAATGTGTGTTTTAGATTTGGTTGTTAAGTATCATTTTGGAAACTAACACTTCTAGCGTCAGTATATATAAAAGCATTTCAACACTGTTCACACTGGCTGGGTTTTACAGTCATTAATCAGTTACTTAAAACAGAGTTTGCATGTCACATGTTGTAATTGTAAATAAATGGTAAGAGAGCCAGAAGCTTTCCGTTTGACACTACACACAACCTCTGTATCCTCACACTCACTTTAAAAGCATTTTCCGCTAGTATATCAGAAAAGACCTCAGGGGCCTCTCATGTACATTAGCCTGACCTGCAGACCCCCCCACCCACCTCAGTCTTATCACACTCTGGATGGGGAAACGGCTGATCATTTTATTGGGCATGAGGGCTGTAAATCTGACGTGCAACACCTCGCGCCTAAGGAAGTGCACTGGTGGAGGTGTTGTGCTCTGAAGGTGTGTATGGATGAGACACTCTAGGCTTTTTTTTATGATTTAAGGGTCCAATAAGTAGCAGGTCGCTGGGAGCAGAAAAACCCCACCACAGAGCAAAACCCCCCAGGGAAGGAAACGACTTAAGTCTGTCCAACTGGATACTTCCTTGGCAAATCCTCAGCACTATAACCTCTCATTTTAGCACTACACACTATTTTGGCCACACAACAAAGGCTACCTTAAAACTATGCTGCTGTTCTAACCTGTTTTGTCAGTCAGCAGGTAGGAGATGCGTCCAAGCTGCTCAGGTATGGTGCTAGCCCTCACCACCGTCCCGGGGATCTTGGAGTCTTTCTTAATCATCCAACTGAAAACCATCTTTCCCATATCCAGATTGACACGCAAACTGCATCCAAAAATAAATAAATAAATGAGTGCTCTTTATCTCCTTACACATGAATAAAATACAACACTGCAGATGACTTTGAAACTTTACCTAATGGGCACAATGTGAGAGAAGAGCAGCAGGAAGCGAAAGATCTGGAGGTACCAGCGCCCGGCAAAGTGCTGGAGGGCCACCATGACCAGTGACACCACCACCAGTGCCCCAAACAGGATCTTAGTCAAACAGTTCACTTCCAAGTCAAACAAACCCACCTATCAGGTGCAACAGAGACAAGCATTATGCAAATGAAACAGAAATGGACTGTATATGTACAATATTTAAATCTAAGTAAAAAATAAATTAATTAATTAAATGTTAAATAAATTACACAATTAACCTATTATGGATACATTTTATATATCTGTGAAAATCTGCCAAATAAATACATCTTTGTGCAAACTAAATGACCTAATATGTTAAGACTCTGGTTCACACTACTGTACCTTGTGCCTTGGGTTGGAGGTGTTCATGACACTGCGCAGCTCCTTGCCTGTGTAAATCACAACCCCCACCACTGTGCCTGGAGAGAGGGAGAGAAAATCCGCCTCAGGCCAATATAATAAAGGAACAACATAAAACATAATATGTCAAGAAGATGTTTCCCAGACTTATAATCTTGGCATGTATAGACATTTTCAAATGAAGAATGTCATTTGGACTATAGGATGCAGATTTGCAATTGCTTAACAGATAACATGTGTTAGCATGAGTTAGTGGATTCTGTCTTATTCTGATTCTGATTATAGTTAGCTGAGGAACTATTTATAAATAAGCAAAAATGTCTGACTTCCTTCTGTTTGTTTAGTTAAGTCATCAGCTCAATAGTTGTAGAGGAAGCAACGCCTCATAGCAGCTCTGCACGGCTAAGAGCGAAGGCTGGTCCTCGTTACTTCCTGGGTATCCACCAGTGCGCCAGTCAGATATTTACCAGAGGCGACAACTGTGCTGGCCCACAGGGTGTTCTCAATGCTGAGACTTTCATTGACAGGGGGGTCTCCATCCTCCTGTAACAGTTGACACAATATGCAAATATAGAGGATGAAGAGCGAAGACAGAAACTGGTCAAATAAATGCTACCTTTGTTAAACAGAGGTTTTGTAAACAGAATGTAGTGTTCAAATTACACTAGAGCCATTTTCACACACAGACGTACTGACGTTTATTCGTTCAGACGTAAATATCTTGTTCGCTGATGTTTAATAATTCGAATCTTTATGGCTTTATCCAGACATGAGAGCACATTTACAGAATGAGCCTCAATGCCATGCAATATTTGACATCTGATGTACGAGAGGGAGATGAGAGAGAGAGAATGGTGGAGGAAAAAATTATGATTAGGAGGAAGAAGACTGTTTTCTGTTCTGTCACAGGCTGCATCACTAATGGATTTTTAAAGTCAGTTTGCTGCTGAAGCCTTGATTATTGATCAATGTGAGCATGCTGCATGCTGTAGAGGATCCAGCATGCACAAGCACACAGAACATTAAGTTGGGACTCTCGTTTTTATCCCTATTTGCTAAAGAAAATGTTATGAGCTCAGACCTAGCAGGATTGCTGTCATGACTTGAAAGTAAAATTAACTGGGGCACGTTCAGACATGTCATCAGATCAAAATGTGTGTAAGGCATATGGTTGAGAAGAACAGTAATGTTAAAGCACTCACCCTGGTAAAAGTTCCAATAAAGTTATGGATGTCAATGTTTGGCTCTTCTGCGTACACGTATGATCTGATTTGGAGAAGGTCCTGTGAGACATCAGAAACACAGTTTAGGACCAGTGACACTTTAATAATTATAAATGACAGAGAAGAAGAAAAGAACAAGCACAGCTTTGCCTAACTTACTCATTAAGCGTGAAAAGAACTGAACTGTCATATAACATTTTCCTGTACAGTTTGTGCAGCGGTGTTTGCTTGATGGTTTTGCATTTTACAGAACCTTTGCTCGAGGCTTAATTAGTGGACAAACTGAGACTTTCAAGAAATAAATATTCCTGGACTTGTTTGACAAATATGGCAGTTATTTTATTGTTACTATCTTGTGAACCCAGAGACTCATACTGTTTATGTTCAATAAAAAAACAACAAATATTCAGAATCAGAATCAATTATTTTTGGCACGTTTATTTAAAAATTTACTTGGTTGGCAACTAATGTTCTGTCAATGGACTTTTTGATTAATCAACTCATCCTTTAAGCCCAAAACTAATATATCAATTTGCCAAAAAGAGCCAATATTACCCTTTTATTAAATATCAAAAATCCTAAATGTCACCTCTGACCTTCTAACAGTACAGGCCTGAGGTGAGCCTTTGACCTTTTAATCATGACACTCCCTAATGACCAGGCCATCCTACACTCTGGTCTAAGAGGAGCAAGTCTTTCATTAGCAGTGAGTAGTTATTTTACCACGGTTAACATGTGCAATTTCTCCTGAAGTAATATTATTGCACAAAAATGTCATAAGCGCAGTGTCGCAACATCCAGTTTTCTCCTGCATCCTTTCTACCTCTCCATCTTTATTTCAAGACTCACGGCAGCAGTTGGCAGCCTCTGTGTGCAGGCCACTGGGAGGCGTAGTTTCCAGTCAGTCTCTCCGTCCAGCTGGTCAGTCCGCAGGAAGCAGGAGCCTGGAAAGGAGAGGGACAAGAGCTGCCACTGATGCCAGATGGAAACACACTTACCCCTAGAGGGCCACAGCAGGCTGTTAGTCAAACAAGAAACCTCAGAATCTTTATTCTGGATAATGGAAGTGAATGTATACATTTACATTTCAATATATACTGAAGGCTACTGTTTCTGGTTCATGATTTTATTTATTCTAATACACATTCATTTCCCAGGTCCCCAGTTTACCTGAAAAGAGGCTATGAAACAATTTTAGCCTGGAGTCACTAATGAGTAGGAACATCTGAGAATGAGACTGAGCTGTTTATTACTTTTGGGATCAAGCTAAGGTAGAAGTGGAGGTATTCACCCAAGCCCATCCCCCCGCCCCGTTGGCCTGCATGCGTCATCCTGCCCTCACTCCCAATCCTGGCCTAGGCTCTTCATAATTGACCTAATGGCCTCCACATGGAAGAGAGATAACCGAGCACTATTTCCAGTAAAACAAAGCTGTTGTTTTTCTTCCCCCAACAGGAAGACGCAACAAAAACATGCATCTAGCTTCTCTTACACAGTCACATTTGGTCTTCTGAAGGCTGAAAATAAAAACATCTCCCTGTGATGAGATTTTTGAGGTGCTTATTTTGAATTAACTTGTGTGTATTTTGTATATTTGCAAATAAACAATGCAACGCAATCCACCAAGTTGTTGTTATCTCTAACAAATCTTGTCGTAATCCATATTTGATTATTCAGATGAGGCAGCCTCCTCTCGTGTCTCCTGTTTTCTTTTTGCATTTGATTTTTGTGTGCCTCGATTTTCCTTTTCATTATCTTCTCATTTGAAAGACAAAATTAGTCATAGACGAAGATTAAGAGAGAACAATGTTGTGTCTGCAGTACCCATCTCACCAGTACATGAAGGAGCAATTCTCCACCACAAAGCGCTTTGAGTGATAGTTTAGTACTGGACCCAATTACAATTTAGACATTGTAGGACTTCCTGTCCTGGCTCAGGGCTAATCCCTGCACCTCAGCGCCTTTTTAAACAAGTCATTTCCCCAGTCAGCCAGGCCAGGCAGCCAGTCTGTAGTGGAGATCTGGATGAATGACCAGCAGATGTTTACCATTTCTTTCAGAGGTCCTTAAAAAGATCATGTCAGCAGGAACACGCTGGTTCTACAAAGAAAGGCAGAAAGAAAAACATGACTTCAACAGCAGTTCCTGATCCTGCACTTTTTCCTACTCCCTCCTCTGCTCTTTAACTGTAGAAAAGTTAAGACTTTTTTTTTTTTTTTTTTGCTTTTCATGTGCCACATTACCAGCAGCCAGTCAGTCAAAATAATAAGCCCCTGCAGCACAAATCATCCTGTCGTGGCCTGAACGGGACCCTGACCAGGTTTTACACTCTGCCTGACCTGGTCCCTTCACTGCACTAGACAAAGTCCCAGAGCTGTGCATGGATTATTGCTAAGTGGTCGATAGTAATAAAGATGTATTATGGCTTTTTAGATGCAGGTTAATTAAAAAGAAAATTCCAAAGCTTTTCTTTTGTCAGCTACTGGTTTCACTTCTGCTTAAGTGTCTCTCTGAATTGTCACCCACATAACTCTGAGTCACTCAGTCATATTAGTGAAATGTGTAGAACAACATGTGTGACCTTTCCTTCAGCTGCGTTGAAATGAGTGATTCAGAGAGAAGCCCTGAGTTGGAAACTGAAGACAGGACTCGCTTCTCATGTTTCATGTACAAAGACCTCAGAGAGTCCACTCAGAGCAACACAACAGATTCCCCTGCAAACTCAAACTAACTTAAACAACAACAAACTATAAATGTGACTTCAAAATGAAAAAAAAAAATTATATCAATAAATAGTACTTAATTGAATTTGTGTCTAAGATCTAATTAAAGGCATTTTAGGCTCATGTCTGCTGTGTGTGCATTGAGTTTGACAGGTTGAAGCTCAGCATTGATCACAAGATTACAAAATCTTTACTAACTCCTTTCACCTCAGTCACCACCGGAGCACAGAAGATTAACAGCCCCCTCATTACTCGCTCTCATATAAATGGTAACTTGACAGTCTTAAAAACGCAAAACTATTCACAGATGTGGATCAATCTTCAACAAACCTTCTCCACGATTATCAGATCTCCCACTTGAATGCCACTGCTTTTAACCTTCACTGTGCCTGAAAAACACAACAAAGTTTAAAGTTAATGAAGTGTTAAGTAAGTTTGTACATGTGGATTAAATATGGTTAAAATCATGCGGACCATCCATTTAAACATAGACGTTTACAACATTGGAGCTGATTCTCAGATCTACACACATTCTCCTATAAATACATTTCAAAACATGTTTTGTTTTCTTAAATCAAATATAACTATGAACATCTTCTCTTGGTGAACTTTTGTTGCGCATGCCTCAACAATCACCCCAGTGAATTTAGGAAAGTCATTTTCTGTGCAGATCTGAAAGAATGCTGGGGGAGTTGAGCCTTTTCTCTCATTCCAGTTGGAATGAACGGGCAAAATTGTTTGGAAGAGATCACTGACCCCTGACCTTTGCCGTGACCTCTGGGCTTTGCATATGTAAGACATTAAAGCACATTAATATTGCTATGCATTAGGGTTCATGGGGCTCTGCTCTACTAGTGCAATAAAGTTTGACACATTTCTTTACAAAAGAAAGATTGACAAATAAAAACACATAGAACATCGCAGCGTTCAGCTTTCATAAATAAATGAATCTAAAAAAGATGAAGAGATGAGAGGCTTTGACTTCTTCACCATACAGTTTCTGTAAACCTTAAGATATGCACAGGGGCCGCTATCATGGAGGCAACCAGCCCTTGTGTTTATGGGTAAAACAAGCTGCCACATCAAAGGGACAAAGTGATGGAAACCACAAGAGGTCTCCTGCTTTTTATTGCTGGTAGCACTTTATACCAAGGCCTCTTATGTACACTTTTACATCTCTGCTTTGAATTACCTACCATTTCCCCTAGCCCCAATAAGTTTTAATAGGACCAACCTCCTACAGTTAATAGACGCTGATGCTGAGAAATAAGCAACGTGGTTCAGATATCAACACAGGCAAAACATAACCAGTGCTGTCCATATTTACAAGCCTCACCTCGAGTTGAAAGCTTGCTGTATATCTGAGAGTTCACTTCTTTGTCTCGAAGGTAGCATCTTATTTCTTCCACTGCCTCTCTCATGATGGTGATAATCAAAACAAGACCCTGGAGAGTGACAAGTCATCCATTAAAAACTCTTTTTCTCCAACATACAAAACACTGAAAAAACTGTTTTGTGTGAAATACCTCAATTTCAATTTGCACTGAGCATAATATTAGTATGGAAATTGCAATTGATAAACCATGATAATTAACAGTTGTGGGGGGGGTGGGAGGTGGGGTGGGGGGTGTCACATACCAAAGGCACCCAGTAGGTGTAGAGGGCACCTAAGCGTAGCTCCTTGACAAATTGAGAGCAGGCCAGAAGCAAAAAGTACAAGTTGAAGAAGTACTTGAACTGATTGAACAGCACCTGTGAACAGAAAACAAACAAGTTTAGAGTGAAATATCTGCTGTGTGGCTAGTTATTATGCATATGACTCTATCTGACATTTACTGTTACACATTATTTATTAAAGCGAGGACTGATTACTGATTATTTAATAGAATATGTATTTGACATCATTGGTCTCCATGTGACTTCTTACAACACTGTTTTCGTGACCTGTGGGTGCAGAGTCGTGTAATCTTCTATAGAAATGACTTCAGGCATAAATAAAACATTTGTTTCAACACGATCTCAACATTTCGTACGTGACCAAGTGGCCCAGCAAACATACAGCGGAAACAAACAGTATGCGAACCCTCTGGAATGACCTGTTTTCTGCATTGGTCATGCAACTGGTCATAAAATGTCATCGGATTTTCATCTAAGTCACAAGTCCAGACAATCTGAATGTTCTTAAGATGATATCAAACTTAAATTAAAATTTAAATCTCCCATGTCTTTACTGAACACACCTATTAAACATTCACAGTGTTAGTGGAAAAAGAAAGCAAACTCTTGGATTTAATAAGTGTTTGAGCCTCAAACAAGAGCTTCTGGTAACTGCTGATGAGACTTGCACAATGTTTAGGAGGAATTTTGAAACTATTCTTCCTAATAGAGCTGCTGTACCCAGCTTCTACTGAGCTTCAGCAGGTGGAGCCCCCCTGACATTATCCTGTGAGACACCTTGATAAAATGAATTCCCTCGATGATGTCCAGCTGTCCAGGCTCAGAGGCAGCAAAGCCCCAAATTATGATGCTCCCTCTACTGTGCTTCACCTTTGGGATGATGGTTTCATGTTTGTATGCTGTGCTCTCTTTACACCGTACATATCGCTACATGTTCTTCCCAAATAGTCCAACCATAGTTTCATCAGTCCACAAAACATTTTCCCAGTAGCATTTTTTTTTTTAGCAGAGGAGCTGCTTCTTCCGTGGTGTCCATGGTAGGACACCATGCTCCATTATCTGTGTATGGTAGACTCAGAGATGAGATGATGACAGAGATTTTAACCAGCTCCAATAATTCCTTTATAGCGTTAAGCTGTTACTCTGAAGTTCTTTGTTACCTCAAATCATTCTGCTTTGTGCTTTTGGAGTCATCTTAGCTGGACGCCCACTTCTAGGGAGAGTAGCCACAGAACTAAACCATCTCCATTTATAGATATAGCTTGTCTGACTGTGGACTGATGGATATCAAACCTCTTTCAGATAACTTTATGACCCTTTTAGCTTTATGCAAGTCAACAATTCTTGATCCTAAGTCTTCTGAGATGTTTTTGATATTGATAACTCCTGACTCCAGTTAGCTTGTGTTAAAGCCATTAGCCAAGGTGTTCGAATACTGTTTCCAGCTACACTGTGAATGTTTGAATGGTGTTTTCAATATGGATAACATCCTCTATCACAGGATATATAATTTTATATCCTAATAGAGCTATATATCATAATTAGAGCTGAAGCAATTAGTCTGATGGCAGAACATTACATTTCAGCTTTACTAGTTCAATAATCCATTAATTATTAAGCATAAAAGTCAAAAATTCACTGGTTTTTGCCGTTTTCTAGAATTTTATGAACCAAACGGTTAAACAATAAACTGAAAAAATAATCAGCAAAATAATCTTTAGTGGCAGTCGTAGTCATAATACATTAAATCAGTAAACAGTATATGAATGAAATGAATCAGTAAGTGAATAAAATCCACTGAATTAAAAACTGGACATATTAAAAAAAACTTCTTCTGTGATGGATGCAAATCATACTATTGCCCAAAACAGTCATTTACCTAATTGTCTACACTGGCCTTATACACCCGGACATATGAAAAGGGATAACTACTACCATATGTAATACCACAAATTCAGAGAATTCTCTGGTATATATCAACATATCACTCACTCGCACTATAAATATTTAAATTAAAAAACTAAATTTCAACCAGGTTTAGCCGATAAGTCTTTTCACTATGGAGCAATATGCAAACACACACAGTTAAATTAAATTTAACACACATTCTACAACTTTGCTCAATTTCATTACCACCAGTGTGCAAGATTACAACCAAGGGAAAGCTTGTGTCTTCACATAGTTACTGTATGTAATTTCCAAAACTGCTGCCAAGAGTGAAGCAGCACAGGAGAAAAACCATGCACAGGAACATACAATATGTCCTAGTCAGAAGACCTTCTTGACAAGAACCAAATTAAATAATAAGCAACATAATTTGCAATGCAAAAAGGCTTTGCTCTTGTCTTTTGCTTTCCAAACAAATCTGAGCTACTTTCAATGTCCGCCTTCATATACAAAAATAAAGATCTTAAGACAACTGAATGTCTGGAAAACAAATGCATATGTAAATCCGTCCAGGAGAATGAACAAAGTCAAAAACACACAGCTTAGAAACTGCCGTCCACGTAAGAAATCTCCAACCAATGTCACATCTGTCACTTCTGTACTCATCTAAGGAACTGAATGTGAAAATGAAGATCTGGTGCTTTGAGATTGTGTAACTGTTTGTCCAAATGTGGGTGAAACTATCTATCATGTTTCTCTTAACACTATATAAAGATCTTTATTTGAACATGAGACATTTCATTATTTAAAAAAAGACGACTAATCTTCTTATGATGGTGCCATTTGGACTAAAGAAAGTACAAACCAAGCCTCGTTAGGCCTGTACATTCCTTTGACAGTGTAAACTGTATCTGTCAGAAAATGCCCTCTGGCATTAGTCATATCAGGAAAAATTTCACCAGTGTCTGTGTGTCTAGGCATCCGGGGGTATGCAAATATGTAGTCAGACTATAAACTAACAATACTATGGTATTCTCTAAAATTCTTTAAATGAAACTGAAGAGATGTAAGACACATACGTAATACTCACATTTTAGGTACAGATCTGAACTAGTGAAACAATTAGTCGATCAATCGATTGACAGAAAGTAGAACAACGATTTTGATAATTGAGTCATTTCTTGGGTCACTTTTCAAACAGAAATGCAGAGCACCTGCTGGTACCAGTTTCTTTTATGTGAGTATTTTCTTTCTTTCTTTCTTTCTTTCTTTCTTTCTTTCTTTCTTTCTTTTATTTTAAACAAAACATCTTTGAGTTCTGAACGGCTGTCTGGACAAAATGGTTTATAGACACCTTTTTGAGCTCAAGGAAGCTCTAATGAGCATTTTTCTGACCATTTAATGACTAAAAGATTATTTGATTGATTAAGAAAACAAAAGTCAGATAAGTCAACAATTGAAATAATGATTAGTTGAAGCCGTAATCTGATCCTCTGATCAATAATGATTAAAAAACGAGTGCCCTGACCAACCGCATTATAAGTAACAATGAGGAGTTATATCTCTGAACATGCGCCCTACAAGATGACAGTCACCCAGGGACAGGCTCAAAAAGGTGGGTGGTGGTTTTTGGGGATTAAGAAGGAGGGAAAGCAAAGGAATGACCTTTGGCTGACACTAACCGCGGGCAGGAAGGTGAAGAAGTTGTACTTCTGGTTGTTAATGACATTCCTGGGGTACCTCTGCTCCCTCTTTTCTGGGTGGCCAAGCCACACGGTGCGGGGACGGAAGTCGCCCATGCCACAGCATGTCGACCACGGGCAGCACCTGAGAGGAAAAGGCAGGGAAGGTTAAAGAAATTCATTGTAATCTGTAAATTAAAAAAAATTACGTGGATTAATTTAGGCTATTTCAATATAAAATACATTCTGTAGTTTGATTTATAACCCTGTGTTGTGTTGTGTGAAGCGGTTGGGACAGCTTTTCCATTTTTAATGAATTTCGTCTCACGTCTCTTTGTTAATGTGTTGCTTATTGTAGCTACAAAACTCACACATCAGACAAGGCTGAGCTAAAGGTCCATGATCATCGAGTCAAGAGAGATTATGCCTCACAAAATAAATTTTTAACTCTGTCTGGAAAAGGGTGGCCACTCCCTTCACTCCACCAAAACAAAACCTTCCATATCAATCAAACAAGAGCCCAGTGACTTCGCTGTTAACAACTCACTTTGTAGGTTATAAAACACTGACGTGAACAAAATGCAGGCGTGACAAATATACAGTCCCGATCGGCTACAGACAAAGTGATTTAATTCAGGAAAAGGGAGGTATAGACGCAATATTCGTATGAGAGATGACTCAGATTTCTAATGCCATAACAATATTCACTGTTCAAAGTCTGTCTGCCAGGTCTGACAACTATTTCTGCAGCAGTTAATTTTTAGAGTTTACTTTGTGATAACCCTGCAGTGCATTCATGGGACAGAAGACACACGTTTCCTATTCCCTTTTATATGCTAGACCTGGGGTTCCCGGATAGCTCATATTCAGGAAGAAACCAAACATATGGTTAAACCCAGCCTATATATGAGGAGATATTCTTATAACAAAGACAGGAATGAGCTCAGTCATTGTAAAACCACTCCTGGCCACTGCTATCATGAGTAAGCTAATCCTCATGTTGCTCTCTTTAGACCCTAAGAGTCTCTCAAAGACACAGCTAACCTATAGTGCATCCTACTGTACACTTGGGCTGCAACCAGTGACAGGAAGCTGAGCTGAACAGCACGGAGCAATCATTAATGATATTAACATCCATGCTTGACCTACTATGACAAGTAAAAATGTCTGCCACTGTTTCTGGTTATTCTGACAAATGGTTTCTCGGTTAATCAAATAATTGTGTCTTGAATATAAGCCCAACATAGTGAAGGATCACCGCACTAACCCTTGTATTATTTCCATCAAATATCAAAAAATTGTGAAAAATGGCCATTAAAATATGACCCGCCCTGAACTCTGAGATCATCTGGGGCAGGTCCGCTCACTGCTCCCAGTGTCAAAACTAAACATGAAGAAGCAGCATGTACCTTTTTATGCACCACGTATCTTGAACAAACTCCCATAAAGACTTTTCTGTCTACCACTACCTTGTATTAAATTAAATTTGGGACTATTCATTCACACACTGCTAATCCAGCTAACTACAAAAAACATGCATTGAGCAGCTGTGTGTAGCCACAGGCCCATATTTTTGCATTGTAACAGCTAATTTTCAGCTGTTTGCCTACTGTGTTTATTACAGGAGGTGACATCACCATGAAAGCCTGATCAGTCTATTGGCTTCATTTCAGCACTGTCTCTATCCTGTCCGCGCATCTCCATCATCGTTTATGAGCCCCCCCCCCCCCCTTTTATTGTGCTTGTCAAAATAACACTGCAAAGTATAATTTAGCCTGTATATGCATTTAGGATGCAGGACTTCTTTAGAGTCAGGGCCTACATTTCTTCCTGGTTCCTGGAGACTGAGACTCCGGTCCACCGAGCAAATATTGACATGGGCGTGAAATGCACTTGTTCCAACTGCACCCCGGAACAAGGATGTCTCCTGCAGCTCAAGCTAGCTGTTTTAAACCTACAATGAATGGCCATATCATTTTTATTAGCATGTATATATCTGCTAGCTGTTGTTAGTTAGCTAACCCCGCTAACTGCTATTTTCTCCCGTTAAAATCCGCCACCGCTTTGCTAGTTTTTTGAGACAACGTCGACGCGCTCCTGTAAACAATTTAACGGCTACACTGACATTAGCGAAACACGCTAACAAATGGCTTCGTGTTTTCATATTCCCTGTACTGTACAACGCCCTTACCCATTTCTGTGTTTACTGTCGTGTCTTTTCGGCCGTCTCACGGGTTGTAGAGGGATATTGTCGGTCATTCCTGCAGCCCCCTGGTAGCCGGTAGAAGCTGTGGGCAGCCGGACGGGCTGTAGCGGTTCTGGGCGGAGGCTTCCCAGCTGTCACTCAAACAGGACGGTTCAACAGTCAGCAGGTTAGCGCTGCTGGGATAAAGAGCCTGCAGCACCACGACAAAACAAACCTCACCTACATCCCACTACACTCTGACCCATATATACAATGGTGTGATATTTTTGACTGAATCACTCCTAATTATCATATTGCTTGGGGGGACAATTATCAGCAGGAAGTTATATTTCTCATCAGTTTGTCTCTCTAGTGTCTCTACATGAAATTAACACCAGATTATGGTAGTTGTAGTTTAAATAGGGATAATAATAATAATAATAATAATAATAATAATTCTATGACAAATGCCACCAGGAGCAACAGGAAGCATGTGCTTTTCAAAAAAATACATGCCATCCTATACAATGCGGTTTTGCTAAAGTACTACACTTAAGTACAATTTGAGGTATTTGTACTTCGCTTGACTTTCTAATTTATGCTGCTTTATACTTCCACATTCAAAGGGAGTATGATTCTTTTACTTTTATGCCACTACATTTATTTATTTGATTTTCAAGAATATGATGTATAGATTAAATGTTTTGAGCTATTGTGGTGGATTGGACCTGTCCTTGTGCTTAAAATAGGTTGGAATTTGAGGTCACCATAGTCCATATACTGGCAGAGATTATATATATACTAAACTATATATTTAGTATATACAGTCTATATATATACACACACACACAGACACACACACATACACATATATATATATATATATATATATATATATCAGTCAATCAATCAACCATTACATGCCACACATGAATGGTATGAATCAGAAGGAATCAGAAGGTATGAATGAGCAAAGGTAGAAAACCAGTTCCATCAAAACCAAATACATTAAAGTTCTGGTTAAATTTTAACACATAAATGATAATAATCCACTAATGTGATATATTAAACACTCTCAAAAAGAGCTAAACAAATAAAACAATAAACACAGAACAGGCAACACCAAAAATCACATTTAAAAACAGACTTATATCAGCACAAACACATAATATACAATATATCGTCAGGCCTAACAACCTAAATAAGTTACAAGACATGAAAAGTTATGTAAAAAAGGAAATGCTAGATGCTATTCCATAGATACAAACTGATATCATTATTATATAGAAAACTTGGCTATCTCTCTATGGGTAATTAAAAAAAACAAATATATCAAATTCATGTATATTAAACACACAGAACTTCACTGTATGACACATCATTTGATCCTCACTCACAGAAGACAGTTAAGAGGATTTTGCTAGTAGTCTGTACTGTACTGTATGTATACCTTGTATACTGTGTGTATTACTCAAGTAAGATTATGAATGGTGGACTGTAGCAGAGTATTTATACCTAACGGTATTTCTACTTTTATTTCAGTAAAGGATCTGAGTACATGTTGCACCTCTGCTTCTGAGTGACCAAGATGTAGCATCTGATACAGCAGTTGTGTTTTGATAGAGATGTTATGTCCTTTTACGGCTGTAGTTTATGGTATTGTATTTTACTGTATGCATTGCAATTTAATTTTTAAATTTTTAGTGCTCTGTAAATGTTAAGTGAAATGGACAAACTACTAGAAACACCTTTCATACAATGCAGTCAAGTGGTCTGGGCAAAAGGCTACTTACAAGTGTTTGAACATAACAGAGGACCAGCATAGGTTCAGTATAATACTAGGTATAGTCGTATAGTATTATGGTTGTTTTGGACCTGACCTCTTCTTGTTGGGTAATATTTGGAAAAACTTAACAGATTACATAAGCTTCTAAAAACAGGTGTGAGATTTTCCAGTAAAGGAAATGGAAAGAGGAGAGATGGGTGAATATACACCAATGTAGCAAAAATGCACTATTTGCATAATGGGAAATGCCCACAATAATTAAATTTGCATGCCACAGCTTTGACCTAAGTCTGTAATATAGCAGCCTGTGTTGTTATCACGATTTGAGTGGTCACGACTATGAAAA
Source organism: Seriola aureovittata (assembly GCF_021018895.1). Lineage (NCBI taxonomy): Eukaryota > Metazoa > Chordata > Actinopteri > Carangiformes > Carangidae > Seriola > Seriola aureovittata. The sequence continues at coordinate 27,372,345 of NC_079372.1, forward strand.
TGAGTATCCACTTTTTCTTTTTTCTATCCTTTGTCATGCTTTATGCATAAAACCTTGAGGTTTGCTTTATTCATATTACTTGTCTTTGTATGTTTCGATCTTTTATTTTTTGGAACATCTGTGTGTTATGTTGTCCATGACTGAATCAAATTAAATAGTCTGATACAACACCACCACCACCACAAAATATTGCATTTAAATGTACCATTGAATCGAGTCAACACACAAAAAACTCATGTTATCTCATGAAAAACTAATTGGTGGGATTGACTGCTGAGCTGGTGCACTACAGTGCAGGTGTTTCTGTATTTCTGCTCACTGACTGTATGCCCACTGCCAGTTTTACTGCCTTGCAATGACAATGATGTGTGACAAATGAGTATTATATCATGTCAAACGTGGAAAGGAAAAGGCCACTGTATAATTTATTTAAAATGGACTGTTGACACGCATGGCTGGAGAGCAAGCTTCAGTTGTGGATGCAAATATTTTCTCGTTGAGAATGCAAAATGGGAAGGGGATTAATGGCTATTGGTGGGTCATGAGAGTAGAAAGAAAATGAATGCTTGTCTTGAGTCATCTCTAGGTGTAAACTGTAATTAGGGATTTTGTGTACATTGAAAGCAGTCTGTGCTCGCAGAGAAATTAGCATAAGGGTATGACACATTTGAGTAGTCACTGGAGTAATGACAAGAGAAATATTGAAAAAGTCACCCTGATTTTATTTTTCAAAATCAGAAAACATTTAGGAGAAGGAAACATTTGAAAAAAAAAACAAAAAAAACATTTACATTGTAAACAGGCCAAATTGGCTCAACATTACTTGAATTGTAGAGACAACTTGAAAGCAGTTTTGACATGGTTTGCTAAAGAAAGGCACAACTTGGCAAATGCATATCGATAAGGAATGTACAGCAGGGGCCTACAAAGTACTCTGACCGTTCTGAGTTGTGTAAAGTGTCCAGTGATACATTCAGTACTGTTCAACTCAGCAGGTTGAGAGTGAAAAATCTTATCGCATGCTCACGAATGTATCGGAAAATATACAGAGCATTGCATTGAGAGTAGGGGGCACAGAGAACAACTAAAAATCTAAACAACGAGGTAGAACTTACCCCCTAAACTCAAGCATTTTGTGTATTATAAATAAATTAATGATGCTACAAGCTGGTAAGTCTGACAGTTACTCTAAATGGATATTTTAAACAAAATCTGACAGGAAGGAAAAGTTGACAAAATTGTTGATTTGCCCTTTCCCCATTTAGCCATCACAATAAAAGCAGTGAAACTGAAATGCAACTATAAAAAGTAGAGCTACCTAAAACTGAAATAAAGTGCAGGCATGAGAACATTACTGATATAATAGCATTCAGAGCTCAGCCAACTAAATTTGACTCTGCAGATTTACAAGTGGAATATGTAGGTTGAGAATTTGACATTTGTAAACTGAAAATATGAAATACATGCCATGCTACACTGTACAACACACTAATTTAACCAGTCTAACAGAGCCTCCATGACGACCAAATGGTGCAGTGAAAGACAACAGCAACACTAAAGTTCAGATTAGGCACTTGGCAAAAGGTTTGAATCATTAACTATTGTATCTTAGCGCCAATGCAACAAAGATGCAACACCTATTTTATAATCTGCATTTTCCAAAACTGATGACTCAACTGTTGTGACTTGCTTTAAGAGACAAGACACAGGAATAATCTGCCAGTCTGATCAAAAGCCCCCTCAAAATGAGACATGATAATGGCATTTACCACAACAAAAAATGAACAATGTCATAAAAACTATGGCACACAATAGGAGGGAAAGTAGTCATTATAGACACATATGGTTAACTACGCCATTTTTTCTGAACACTGAGACATCGTGTCATGCCCTAAAACGTTTCCTATTAAAGTCAAAATCCTTCAGTATCAAGGAGACAGTCTGAATTAAAGCAATTTCAAGTAAGTTATACATTCAAACTTCTGGATAGACAGCAAAACAAAAAAAAGTCACAGGAAAAAAATACCCGCATATATATTTATATAAAATAAAATACAACTACAGTAGTTATATCAAGTTCAACTAAAAATAACACTTGATCAGGAGGAGAGACAGTCGCAATGAAGTTACTGGAAAAATTCAACCAATCTAAGCAGAATTCTACAAGGTTTTCTCTGGAAATTGATTGTACCTCATTCAAAAAAGGACACATTCAAAAACTCAGTTCAGGTGATAAACTGGCAGATGTCCAAAAAGCCTAGTTAACTGCAATTTTACCCTCCTCCATGAAATGTGGGAACTGTGATTTTGGCACACTGTCAGAGCTTTTATTCTCAATTTCAGCCACCGTGGCAGGCAAGCCAGAGTGGGATCCATCCATCTTCATGAGGCCTCCGGTAGATCCAATAAGAGGCCCACCGGCAGGGCTACCAGGGAGTGGGATGCCACCACCCTGGATGACAGAAATTTCATTGGTCTTCATTGTCAGGCCACCACTGAAGGCAGCAGCGTACTGGTTCCACAGAGATGGGTCAAAGTTCATTGGTGGAGCACCCAATTCTTTGGGCCCCTGCATGATTTCTGGCAACATCTTAGCCTCTGCGCTCATTGCCATCAGTGCCATGGGATTATCCAGAGAGAGACGCTGACCACGCCGTGACGAGTTGTTCCACATGTGAGTGCCGATGTGCACCTGAAAAACAAGACGCCCAGTCAATTACAATCCCATCAAAACACTAGCTCCATTATTCCAAAGTACAGACTTTATAAACTGAAACAGCCTATACAACACTTCGAGGCACAGTGGTTTCTTACCTTTAAATTTCCCTTGGTGGTGAAAGCCCTGCCACAGATGTTGCAGGCAAAAGGCTTCTCCCCCGTGTGAGTGCGCTCGTGGATCTGCAAAGCACTAGCAGATGAGAAGTTCTTCCCACAGACATTACACATGTGCTGTTTGGTTGATCGTCGAGGTGCGGTGGAGATGGAAGAGGGCACGGTTGTTCCCTGAGGCATGTGGGAGCCGAACAAACCATGGGGGCCCAAAGGATTCTCTGGAGGAATCTTCATCTCCAAACTGGCCAGACATGATGGTATCCTCATGAAAGACATGTTACTAGGAACTGTTGATACAAAGAGTGGAGAATTAGATCCATGCATTCAACATGACGCTGTTTAAAGTACATTTCTAAAACTAATAAAACTCACCATAGTCTCCATTTGTGAATGGCATGCCAGGTTCTTCTTTAATGGCTTTGGGGGTGAAGCTGCTTGAAGCTGTAAGGTCAAGGGCTCCACTTGACTCAGTGCCATCTTGAGTGCCACCCTCAGACTCTGGTTTTGACCCACTACTGGCAAATTCATCAACAGCAGACTCAGGAGACTTGCTGCTACTCAGGTTGTTATTTACAGGGGAGGATGAATGAAAAGACATGGCTGAGTCAGAAATGGCGGGACTACGGCCATTGTGATATTCCTGATCTCTAGGAGCTGATGGGGATTCTTTGGCTGTTCCCTCGCTCTCCGAAGCAGTGCTACTCTGTCGTTTCAGTGCAAGAGCAGAGGTGAGGTTCTTCAAAACATCCAGGCTGGAAAAGGCAACGGGGGCAGAATGCTTCTTTGGTTGTCCCTCAGAGGCAGGAGGGAGGGAATCTAAGGTCTCGTTTGGCTTCTGTGAGTTAAGCTCTGGTTCATGATCCTCCATGCTTGTTTCAAAACCATTAGTATCCATGGGCTTCTCCTCTGGTAGAGATGGCTCCATTGCTTCTGCTGCTTCAAACTGGTTTTCCGGCATTGGGGTGTTGGGGATCTGCCCGCCCATGTGCATGCGAATGTGCTGCTGCAGAACCACAGCGTTAGTGAACTTCTTCTGGCAAATAGGGCATGAGTGCTGCATCTTAAGAGGGGTGTTAGCCCTGTGCACTCCATAATGAGCCTTGAGGTTACCCTTAGTGGAGAATGCACGGCCACAGATTTTGCATTTGTAGGGCCTCTCGCCGGTGTGTGTACGGTAATGCATCTTGAGCGAGCTCTGGCAACTGAGCACCCTATGACAGATTACACACTCATTGGGGTCATTGGTCCTTTTTTCCAGGCCATCCACCATTTGCTGAAGTTTTGCCGTTCCAGAGCTTTGTTCTGCTGGGAGGGCATTCCCATTCATATGATGCAGTGGTCCAAGCAGTTCTTTAGCGTCCTTCTGATTTGGATCCAGTCCTGTCTCTTGACCAAACATATTAGAGGAAACAGACGGAGAGCCATCGCTTGTTGTTGGGGAGGGTCTCTGGGAAAAGGAGTCCCCTCCAAAGCTGTCAAATGTCGCCTTGAAGCCTGGTATGGATGATGGGTGGAACCCAGCAGTAGGATGGCCCAGCATAGGCTTGATTTCAGTCATGTTTGACTCGTCCATGGGCACAGACATGCCAAACGGAATGCCACTGCTGGTGGGAATGTTGTCAAGGTGCTCTGGCACAGGATGAGGGTTCATGCCAATGTTCGGATACTTGTCTTTATGCCGCTGGAAATGCACTTTGAGGTTTCCTTTGGTTGTGAATCGGTTTCCGCAAATGTTACACTTGAAGGGCCTCTCCCCGGTGTGAGAACGCAAGTGAATCTGGAGCGCACTGTCATTGCCGAAGGTCTTTCCGCAGTACTTACACTTGTGCTTGTATAGTGAGTCACCATTCTTTGATTCTGGTGGAAGGTTCAGCATTTTCGTCTTCACCTTTTTGGAGGACTCAATCCCTGCTTGGATCCCATTGAAGGTGCTCGGGAATCCCAAGACACCTGGAGATTGGGGCAGTAGTGCTGGTAAACGACTGGCCAGATCTGGAATGCCCTTCAAAATGTCTGTTTTAGAGTTTACTGAACCCAGTCCTCCAGGTAGAGAGGCAGGGATGCCAGTGGGCAGAGGTAGTTTACCTTGCTTCATTGTCTCCATAGAAAGACTCTGGCTGCCGGTCCTTTTTCCTATCAGAGCTGCTGCAGCAGAGAGCTGTTGAGACAGATGTGCACCAAGGGCTTTCAGAGGGTCCATTGCTGCCCCTACTGATGACTGGAGACTCTGTGGAGTCATCATAGCTACTTGGATTCGAATCTGTTCTGTGAGCTGTATTTGCTGTAGCTGCTGTTGCTGGAGGCACACTAACTGTTCCAAGATCATCGGGATGGCCTGCAGGGCATCCTCTGACGAGGTCAGAGATGTATTACTTGAAGAATGTTGGGAGACAGCAACTTTAGTATCTGCCATGGTTTCAAGAGTGACATTTGAATTGTGCATTTTGGGTGAGTTGTGGAAAGTCATCTCAGGGCTTGCAGACATCTCTGCGTGATCTTGTTGTCCTGAATCCTCTGCATTCATGCTCGAGTCTTCTTCTGTTCTTTCCAGGTGGTCTGTGTTGACATTTGATAGGGAATGACTACTGGACTGGCTATCATCATGGTCACTGGTAGGGCCTTCAGGAGAACCTTGTGAATATTCCTCAGGCATTTCATTGCCATCTCCGTCTTTCATGATGACCACTTGCTGACTTTTAGTGCAATTTTTCTCATGCTCAAGAAATTCTGCTTCATCAAAGAATTCAGCACAACACTTGTTGCAGACCCTGGTCTCATCCATTCTGAACCTCTTCATTTTGTTTCCAGTCTCCTCAGCCTGATCATCTCGAAGAATCCCTGAAACAACAAGATAACAGGATTTAAAATCAATGCTCTTCTACAGTTAGGGTGATATTTGGGCAATTAAAATGAATGATTAATTAAATATAGATTAATAATTCAAATTTAGCAATTCAAAAGTAAACTTAGTAATATACAGACTTGCAAGTTTGGAAAACAGCATTACTGCTAATGTGTCAAGATAAGTAAAATTGTGGTAATGGATAAAAATAAGACCACATTACAATATCTTGAAATCCAATATACCAGTCTTGCAATATAGTTAAACTTTGAGTTTTATGTTAAACATTTATTGCTAATGTGAAAAGATGTTGATTTGATTCTGTGGAAACTTTTGAGACTTGAGTTTTTTTGGATCACACAGTCTCTCTTGTAATATATCCCTCTTAATGTGTCCACTCCCTCTGGGTCACTGCACTGGGCTGCAACAGACTTTGAAATTGCCTATTGTCCACAGGGCCAGCAGAGGGCAATCATCTACTTTTGACATTACCCTCAACAATGTCCAGAAAGACAAAGAGCCACTGGGCATTAAATTACTGCATTTCTGAAATAAGCCACTCCAGCACTTGCTAAAAATCAGATCCATTTCCAGCACCACATGTGGGGCAATACTTGTGACATATCTCAAACTAAAATCCAGTAAGTATTGGATATCTAAAAACTTCTACACTGAATTTGATGTCCCAGTTTGCACAAAAAAAATGAATAAAAGACTAAGTTTACAATACAAACCTCGTCTTAAAAAGAAAATAGGGAAGGGGTAATCTAATGTTGATTAACCTTCAAGTATTTTCACAGCCTGTGAAAGCCTGATAAGTGCTCCAAGTGTGCATTTTAATTTGTCTGCTAACCAAGAGGCCATTTCACAACTGGGTGTATTGTTAAATGCTAATTCCTCAGAGAAGGGGGGAGACCACCTGTTTGCATTTGCCCAAGGAAACTGTTGGACTTGTTAATTGCTCACCAGGAGGCATTGAAGCATTGTCACGAAAAAAAGTTGCAAACTGCATCACATTTTGATCCATGAGGAAACATTAAGCATGGCTCAGCCACCCACATTTGCGCACTGTAGCCTAAAATGCAGCTGCTCTTATCTTGATAAAATTAACTTCGACAGGCACAGCACACACAAGGTGCAACTGAGGAATAAATCACAATGTACTTCAAATAAAATCCCAACTCGTCGATTATTAAGTAAATAGAGGGCGGCAACACTCTAGTTTACCACTTGACGGCGCATGACCTGTATCCGATCACCTTTAGTGGGGTACATGACACGAGGTCAGACTAAAAATTAAATTCACAGACGCTTGTGTGATACACGAAAAGTTATCTTTCATTACATAATCATGTTCTAAGAGGCAGATACACCAAAATGTCCCGCGGCTCTCTAAACAACGGGTTATCCAAAGTTTCCTAATTATAAGGTGAGGTCTATCCACTACAGGGCTGGAACTTGCATATGGCAACACCAAAACGCACCCCCACCCAGTCTCCACAAAAAGGCCACTGCTCCATCCCCCACCTCTCCACATATGTACGAAAGGAAACAGTCATGCATTAAACTGGGGGATTTATTGCCTTTAGGTCAGCTTACTCCAGAGTCACATTTCATACAGTTTTTTTGGGCACCTTTTGTTTAAAAAAGCTGCAACTTTGGCGCACACTCGCAAATAAATGCCACCACAATATATATATATATATATATTATATATATATATATATATATATACACGCACACGCTGATACATTAGATACAGCAAAAGTATAAGCACAAGTACAAATCAAAATTACAACTGTAAAAATACCAAATCGAAATTCAATCAAAAGATCAAGTAGTATGTACTAATATTTAACACCAAGTGATGTTTCGTGATAAACGAGGCCAGTTAATAATATTACAGTCAAATAAAGATACACATGAAAGGTACCCTGGTCAGCCTATGGAGCCATTCTTTGCCACACAACTTCCTAAGTAAGCCCCCAATGTATCCAAAAGACAACAGGTAGAAAAACAAGTTTCAAAGAATGGTAAAAAGTTCAAAAGGGTTTCACCGACTTTCAACCTTAATCATGAAATAACTACACGAAACCCCCACGACTGGTCGATTCGGGATGAAATTGGTCTAAATTTGTTCGACATCAAAATTGTTTAAAAAGTTACAAATAAAGGATGCGGACTCGGTCTCTAGTAAAAGTTAAAGCTTACAGTGTTGCATTTTAAAGCGACCCCGGCGAGGCACCTGTATTGTGTTTAAAATAATTCAGTGACTATGTCGCTTGCCAGCTCCTGTAGCTAAAGTTTAACTGGTCAATGCAGAGGGACAGCAACAGGTCAAAGTGAGAGAGGAACAATGTAAAAAGTCAGCCCCCCAACTTTTTACATAAAATGTCGAGAGTTACAAACATGGCATGGCGGGGCCACACGTTAAGTTTTTTCTTTTTTCTTTTTTGGGTAACTGACTCCCCCATACCGTGTGTGTGTGTGTGTGTGTGTAAACTTACCATTTTCAAGCGAACCGGGCTCGTCGGAGTTGATGTGCTGCGGTTTGGCTTGCTTGCGCCTCGACATGGTGCAACCATCAGGAGCAAAGAGTTACAAACAATTTTCCTCTCCTTCTTCAACAAATTCTTCTGCTTGGAAAATTAGCCCCTCAAGTAGGCTAGAAATGCGCATGTCAACGTAATTATTATTATCAATAATGCATTGCGATTTATCACGGTCCTCTGACAGCTGATTGGCTCCAGTCCAAGTGCTCACACATTATTCAAATGTGCTCCCTATTGATGAGCGGAGCGGAGTGCCAGGAGGGGGCGGGAGGAGCCATGCTAGTGGATGGACTGCAGGATGGAGGCAGGGTTAATAACACCCAACGCATCGCTCTTTTCCTTGTTCATGAAAAAAAGAAAAAAAAAAAATTGTCACCGACAGACACAAGCCAGAAAAAGACCAGTGAAACATGTTTGATAGATAAGTTGATAGACTACTCACCTGTGGCGTCTTTAACTTTAGTTTAAATGATAACCTGAAGTACTTTACTTTATTTTGGGCTATTTCCTATTTGGTCCCTATCAAATTTATTCACATATAAGGATGTTTTGATCTTGTATGTTTTTGCTGGGACTCATGGAAATGAATTATATTTTATATCTTCATCCTCCTGCAGCAACACCTTCATGTATTTAGCATGTTCCTGTAAACATATGTGGTGCATCTGTGCAAAAGGAAGGTCAGTTTATGGTAATCTAATCATACCACACACATATATGGTATCACTATAATATTTCTTGAGGCATTTATTTGTTGAGGTGTTGTGATACTGATAAATATCGTGGGATCGCGGTTTATTAGTGTCAGGGGTATAAATGTTTGGAAAATCTAAATTCTTCCAAATACAGTCAAAAGTTAATGCAGTTTTGTGTATGAAATGTACAGTAATGTATGTTACACACACACTTGTATTCACTCTGTTTGTGATACAACATACATCTCTTTTTTTTGTTCATGGTTATTGTGCCTGGAAGCTGCAGTTTCCCACTTTTACATTTACAGCTGTGCCCAATTATTATGCTCAAAAATGAATCCTTTAGTATAATAGATAGAAATCAGTGAGCTACTGTGAATGTTCAGGCTAATGCATACAATAATACGCTGGTACACTGGTAGTTTGCAGCCTGCAATAAGTTTCAACTGTGGCTTAGAATTTAGCATTAATTCTTCCAGATGGTACTAAGAGATCAGTTTGCCGTGGTTCAGTTTTTCCTATAAGACAGTCTGCTGAGACCTAATGTCCAAAAATATATTGTTATGTGAGAAAATATGACAAATGTCACACCAATCATTAACTGTTTTGGTGCTGGTGCAGCACTAATGGGAAACTAAAATGTTTGCATTGGCATGAAGAAGGTACTGGAATGAAAATGTTATTTCTGATTCTCATTTATATTCACCTTGTGGGCAAAGTTTGTGTATCAAAAACCTTCCAGGAAGTACACGTTTAATCGCTGAAGAGAATTTACCTGTATAAGAGCAGCACACAGTGATCACCTCCTGCATGTTTATAGTGAACTCTATAATCAAAAGAGTGATTTAGACAGGAGCAATTGAACATCTGAATGGATTACCAGATAATCAATAACCCAAGATTAAATCTTCTGATGACGCAAAAATCACACACAAACTGATATGTAGCTTATTCTTTTAAAAGCTGTGAGGTTAAAGATCCTGACATGTTCAATGAGAGTCTCAATCTATGTCACTGTGGCTCAACTCTAACCTGTTTTAAAATCTAAGCATAAAATATGGAGTATATTTGTAGTTATGCAGGACATTTAACATGCCTCACTTGTAACAGATTACATTATGCAGACATGATTTACCAAGGGTATATCACACCGAGGGGTCAGAGGTTTATTCCATTTTCAAACTGAATATCTTCAAGTTCTTTTTGTTGGTCAGAGAAAAAAAGAAAATGAACATTTGCTCCACATCTCAATTTTTTAAAGACAATACATTCATGTGTAAGTAATTCATACATTAGCTGTGAACAGTTATTAGTTGCTAAGTTAATTTTATAGCTACCATTTAAAAGCGCCATAGAATATACTGAAATAAACTGTATGCAATTGCCTTACATTATACATGATATTGACCTTTTTATGGATCTATTTCAGTGTAAAATGCCTCAGCATGTGTTATATAATCCCACAGCTGATAAGTGCGAGACAAAAGACAAGCCAATATATTCAGATAAACAAATGCCCTTTAAAGGCTTGGCTGAAGGTGAAAAAGAGGGGAGTTCTGTCTAGACGGTTTATTGCCCCAATAAGAAACTATGCTTGAATACGCTGTTTCTTCCACGTTCAATCTAAACAAGTCAAACTGTGTGCAGTCATAAAACTGCAGTTGTGGGAACCAGAGGGGTATCAGCTGTATGACCTCTCTATGTTGAAAATATATAAATAATAACATATACAGTAAAGCTGAAATAAAATAAAAACAGCAGTGGAAAAAATTGATAAATTGACCTTGGCACAAACAATCTTTGAAGAAAATTATTATATGAAAGAACAGAAATCCATCTCGCTCCTCCTTACTAGTTCTGTAAAAAACGCAGAAGGGTCCTTGGCTTTGCTCTACCTTTTGTTAAAGTGATTCATTGTGATCGTTTTATGCTGGTCAATGTCAGTTATGTCATTTTTGAAGACAAAAAAAAAAGTAAGAACAGCTGCTGAAGTGGCATGTTGCTGCGAGCACAGAAGGCAAACATAACGCTGTGTCCATGACCGGACCATGTATCTGACAATAGTGGATCTACATTGGTCACACATGAAAGAACTCATAAATGGCCAACAGGGCAGTTTGAAAATGGCCTCCAGTTATTATTCACTAAGTATTTTATTATTTCTTTTTTTTTTTTTTGAACTTTTGACCTTTTACTCATTCCTTTCTTGCAGTTAACACAAGAAAATGCTGTGAGATGGAGAGACATTGAGTTTCGCAGATGTGTCATTTGCCGAGCTTTACGATGACCTTGCAGTGGACAAACAATAACAGCTCCAACACTTGCTGAGGAATAGTGAATTGAACATGTGTTTTTTAGGACTCAGTAAAAGATGAAAGGCTTAAACCAGCTTGGGAAGAGGAGCTATTTCACATCGGTGTGATAATCAGCACTGTTGTTATGAAAAGTGTCTGTTTTACCTGCCTTATGTTTGTATGAGAACACAGAATAAGTAGATCTGCTGCTAAATTATAAGCAAAACTAAAATATCTTAAGGGCCCCCTCCTCTCAGAAATGTGTTGTGCTTATTGTTCCCTCATTTAGATGTTTGACCTTCGCTCTGCAAAATTCTGTATTTCTAATTTGTTTTTAAATCTAAAGTTATTTTTAATTTCTTTAAGATGGATTAACATGATTTTGTGACATCACATTGCAATATGCAATTTACAAAAGTGTGATATGGAAACCTTAAACCTGCACTGAAAATTGACTTTTCAGTAAGGAAAAAGAAATACAACATATGTGCATACAGTATCTGTCAGTGAGAGAGAAGCTAGCTTATTGCATTTTTGTGGATAAACCAACCATCAAACAGCAGAGACAAACTATTATTCCAACCAGAGTATTTTTTATATGTCCTCAAACATTTCTTAATTATCAATCCTTGTGAATCCTAAGCTCCTCGCAAGTGTGAGATTGCAAATAATTAACTGCCCACTGGAGAGACACAATGAAATGCAGCATTTTTCTATGTAAAGACCTGAAGACACAGCTGGCCGGTTCATTCGTCACCATCTCAGATGTGTTCTCTTCACCACAAATAGTCTTTTAATGGTTGACCAGTTCCTTGCTCATTGACATCAGGATTTCTTCTGAGTGTATTTCCTAGATCATGTTTTATTATTTTATCCTCTGTTGGTTTTCTTCAGGTGGCCCTTAAAACATTTCCTTCCTTGCAGTCATAAATAACATCATTAAACTCACACAAAGGACAAAGGGAAAAGTTTTGTTTTTCATGCAACACTTGATTCCCATGGAAAGGGTAAGTAATGCTGAGGACAGGCGAGCACAAATGAAAACAGTCCGGATGACCTTTTGTTGTTACTTGGAATACCTAGGTCCTGTATTATTGTTTTTTTATCCATTCATATTAGTCATATCACAACATAAGCTTTGCTTGTGGGCAATCAATGCACTTTTTTTCTCTATGAGAGCACTGTTAAGACCATTCAGTAATTTTCCCCGCCACCCTTTGTTGTCAGCGATCGCACAATCATTTAAACATGGCATTATCTAGCAAATACAAGTATGGAGGTTCATGGCAATTACTATAGTGTCAGACTGTTTTCATTATTGATCAGCAAACACCCTTTTCAAATGTCCTCCTTTTCACGAACACATGTATTTAGTCTTTTGTTTGGTAACATCAGCCTAGAAAAGAGACTGAGGGCATTGAGGTGAAAGGTATTGGATGTTTGTCTGCTGTACCAATATTGTTTTTCTACCCATTGAATGTTGTTGTTTTGAAAAGGATTACACATATGAGTCATACTGCATGCCACATATACACACTGGTCAACTGGCCACATAGAAAAAGATACACAGTGTGTGTATATATATAGATATATATATCTATATATATACTTATATTCGATTTTCTGTAGTGAATTCAAATTTTAAAGCCCCCCTCCATGCAAAAATGTCTTTGCTTCTTGTTACTATACTTGAATGTTTGACCTTCACTGGGCACAATGATATAGGTGCAGGCTGTTTTCACATTCATCTACTGAAGCGGGAAAGTTTCTCTGTGCTCACCTTATTTAAGACACGATCGTATGAGCATGATTTTGTGACATCACAACATAGTAAAGTATAAACAGCACACATTCGCTGTGACTGGACTTTTCAGTGCAACAAAACATGTTTGTATATCTATAGATTGTGGGTTTTTTCCAATGAGGAAGACGCAGCAGATGTAATTTTAAAGATTAAAACTGTAACTTTTTGTAGTAAAACTGTATCAAACACATTTTTTTAGATTCTCTTAAAATACGTCTTAAGGGGAACCTTTAACTGTAAAAATGTGGCGGCTACAAAACACAATATCAAATTCAACAGAACCATTTTCATGTTAAGAGTTTAATTGGAAATGGTTGTAACACCTGGGTGAAACAGGAAGTATAAATGGCTCTGTCTTTAAACTAGATCTGTGTCTTCAGAGATAACACGATGACTGGTTATTTGTCTCACACCGTTGACTGAAAAGGTTTGGGGGTGGGGATGGGGCAGAAGGAAATTACATGCCATTGCATTCCACAAACAACTTCTGCTCTGGTCATGAATTCTTTGAATTTAATTTCGGATAATAATTCTTGTCAAGTTTATTGTAACTGCTGATTATTTGCCAAACTTTTTTCTGAGATTTTCTTACAGATGGTGAGATGAAAAAAAGAAAGCCACCGTGTTTTTCTTTTTTTTAGGTCTTGGTTTATAGTGATGGAAACAGTCTAATATCCTACTCTGCCCTGAGTGTGTGATCTTTGTGAGCGAGTGTGTCTCTGGTGCAGGAGCAGGCGGGTGAGGGGGAGAGATCAGTGGCCCACACATGGCTGTAATTTAATGGAGAATTGCCCAGTGGTTCCTGTGCAGAGGTAAACACAGCAATAGTCAGGCTTTTGTTATTGCATGACTATGACAACTGCCTCCATCAATAAACAATAGAGTGTTGGGGTGTTGTGTGTGAGGGGAGGGGAGGGGGACAAGGACTCAGTGTATGAAGAAAATCCCACTGTGTGCACTTCTCACTCTCCCCTCTAATCAGTATGATGAGTGTGTGCAGTAACAAGCCTGAACATTAAGGAGAAAATAAAGCACAACAACTGATGTATTGGTCTTTAAGAGGTGGACACCCCGACAACTATTTCACACATTTCTGTACGTTTATCAAAAGGAATTGCAGTTTTTGGGGACAGAGAGGTCAAACTTGAAGAATTTGAGACACAATAAACAAAGAGATAGGGAGATCTTAGCAGTCACCATCAAGCTGTGAGTCAACAGGGGGGCCAATCCTTCAAATCTGAGATTCAATCTGGGCCAGGGTCATAAACATTTACAGGGTGGGAAGTGCTGAGCAGAGGGGCTGCAGGATATCAGTCCTCTCTCACTTCTAATTAGCTTATGAGAATGCGACACAAATACAATAGCACACTGCCAGCTCCTGTGTGGGTGATTTCCATGTGTTAATTTCAATAAAAATGATAGTAACAAATAAAAATGATAGATTTAAGTCAAAATGCATCAAAATGAAACACTGAATTTGAATGTTTTCTCCTTTTGGGAGATAAGACGTCAGAAATCAAGAATTTAAAACTTCAAATGGACGTATTTTCATGTAAATTATATGTCTTGGACAATTTCTGAATCAAACAAGTCAGCTCTGTGAATCCATGAACTGCTTTTGCTTTCAAACCAAATGTAACCGAAGGTTGGTTCATGGTACAGCAGGACACATGTTATGCTCATTCACAATGATGGATTAAGTTTTGTGGAAAGTGCACCCAGATGGCAAAGTGACCGGAGCAAAACGTACAATGCTGATGAAACATTAATGACTGTAACACACCCATGTTACCATGATCTCACGCTGACACACCCATCAGTATATATACACACACACACACACACACACACACACACACACACACACACACACACACACAGACTCATCTTCTGCATTTGCAACCAAGCAGAAAGTGTCGCTGTTATTTTGATTGATCATATTCAGGTCAAATTTATATACATACCAAGAATGTGTATGAATGAACAGCAGAAAAATTGTTTGAATTTTTGAATCTTTGTTAATTCTGATTAAACTTTTAACCCTTTTGTCACTGACAAAAGAGGCAACAGACACCACAGACAGGTCACGAATAGAATAATACAGTGAAATAATTTAATTGCATTTTAAAAATGGTCAGTTTAGCATAAGCAAAAGCCTCTTAGAGGTTGCCCTTGGGTGTTGAAGGAGAAAAAACTTCCCTGAACACAAAAGAAACACGCAACATAAAGCACTTGACAGTGAATGTGGTCGTTCTTCAGGGGGCTCGGAGACTATAAAGACACCTGGTGGGTTTTCAGGCTCTTCAATGTAAGGTTTACAGCAGCCATTGACAAAGACAGCTGCGGACCTCAGAGGTATTGACTGCCTTCTGTGACTGCTGAAAGAAACTCTTAATCCCCACGGCCTCTGCCTACTGTATTCAACAGCACTCACTCACAGCCACTTAAAATCTGTTCCCATTTCCTATAAGATGAGTTAAATATCATGCAGGTTGTGTTACTCTGTGCTCTTGAAAATATTGTGGTTGCATTTGTTTGTTGGTCTCACGATGTTTAATATGAAATAAGGTGAAGATTTGTTTTGTTTTTTTTAAGATTAAAAAACCATTAAAAAGACGTGTGTGTTATGGCTCCTTCTTGTCAATTAAGTTGAAAGAATCAGAGCTCATGCTACCATGAGTGCTGTGCAGGAGCATGGATAAGAGTGTATTATGGTTGTTATAGTAACCACAGAAATGGTTTCTCTGCCAAACAATGGTCAGATGGGCCTTGGGGAGGCCCAGTGGCAACCCCCCTCCAACACCCACATCTGCTGCCCCCGCACTCAGACTTATAGGATGTTCTGCCGATTATTTTCTGTCCTGCTTCCCCCTTTCAAAACTGACAGGCTGAGAGAATGAGAATGAAATTAGGAATTTTGCCAACATCTGTCCAGGAACTGTTGATGTGGTAAGCTCCGGTAGCACAGCCCTGATAGGAAGTAAGAGAGAGAGAGAGAGAGAGACAGAGAGACATGAGGGCCGGTTGAATAACTTCAACCTGCCCTCAGTGGGGTCGAAAAGTGTGTGACAAAAGTTCTTATGTGCTGTGCAGGGTTTGTCATGCCAAACAATTCCAGAGGAAGAGCCAGAAACATCCAGCTGGATAGGCTGCGGATAATAACTGGGCATAACAACCAGGAAGTTATGCAGAGCTACAATATGCATGCTTCTAGGACTTTCTTGTGCATTATATATTTTTTTAGTTTGCAGCATATGTAGGTTTTTTGTGCTTTTTAAGTGGTGAAACATGGTGGGAAATAAATGCAACAGGTGGATAAACAGAGGCAGATTCAACAAAACATAGAAATATTAAGACAATTAAAACATAAGTAACAAAATGACAACAAAGAGCAGGGCTTATGTGTGAGCTATGAGGATAAAATGTTTTGGTATAATGGTATGGTGGTTTTTTTTTGTGTCTATCTGGTTGTCAGAAATACCATAATAACTGGATGTTGTTGCTAACTGTTCTGATTATATGAACAGAAAGTCACTGAAATAAAGAATTGAAGCAACATCAATCTCCTCTCAGGATCAGGAAACACTGAGCAAAAACATGGTGTGACAATATATGTGTGTGAGAGGGAAGGAAGGTTTACTTTATGGGAGGCACAACTGTAAATCACAAGCAAGACAAAAAAGGAGAAAAACCCTATAGAGCCTTTGTCCTTTGGTTCCTCCCGGACAGCAGCCACGGTAGAATTGGATTGAAGCCACCTGCCTCTCTGCAAAGCCACCGTGCACTGAGTGAAGCAGAGAGCTGCTTTCCTACATGATGGAAGAACACATTCATATATAAGACGTTAAAAACTTGTTATTTTTTGAGAGTGTTTTCTCCCAACCTGACAAAAAACAATCAATCAAAATCTCAAAATTTGTTGATAATTTGAGAAAAATATTAAGTAGCTAAAGTTTAAATTTATTGAGGTCAAGTTAATTTTATTTGTAAAACCAAAAGATGACCCCCTCCAACTTTAGGCTCTTGATTCAAAAGGAAAAGGACCTTCAAACATGCAATAGATGTAAAGAGCAAGTCTTTATTATGAAGTGTCCAAACTTGTATGACTTGTTTGAATCCCTGTGCTGTTTGGCAAGTCTTCCGCTGATCAATAACGTCTCTCCTCCTGTCAGGTATGTATCCTCTTAGTGTTGCACTCACAGTCACACACAGAGAGAAACAAAAGTTAGCCCTGGGTTTTCTTATTACACAGTGACCACTGATGCATTTACAAGCAAGAAAAAAAAAAAGAAAGGAGGGGGCAAGAAAGACTTCTGTCCGAGGAGGGTATCCAAACCCCCACATCCATATTGATTAAACAAATTTGCCACAAATCATTTTACAAATGCCCAGTGGGGGGCTATAGAGTTTGGTGGAAATACCCCATTCATGCTCTGTCCTCCCCCGCAGGGCTGAAGCCTCGACTCTTGGCTCGTTTAAGCGTGCTGACAGCCTCTGATCCTCCGGCCATCTGCAGGGTGGGCTGGCCAGCGTTCAGGGGTCTTTGTGTTCTAAACTTTGGGAGATTTAACAGTGAAACTGGGGGGGAAAAAAAAAAAAAAAAACATCTTAAGGTGAAGGATCCCCCTCATAACTCTGGTTCTAGCTCATTTGCAAGACACACACATCAAACTGTGAAGTGAAAATGGCATGGAGCAGAGTACTCATAAAGGGAACCACAATGATAAACATCTCTATGATAAACATGTTCTTCAGAAGTCCGAGGATCTTCAGTGGAAATTGTCACGGTAACAATATGAGTTGGGCAAACTAGTGACTTTCCCGTGGCAGATGCCTGTTGTGCTCTCTCAGTGACTCACAAATTTTCGGGTAAGCACCAGCTCCGCCTCCCTCACCAAGCTTCTCTTTGTGAATGAAAATGGGTGGAGACAGCGATCTGGAGTGTATGTACATGTGAGTCAGTGAGTATTTTTTTGAAAGCTGGGCTTCTGTGTGTGTGTGTGTGTGTGTGTGTGTGTGTGTGTGTGTGTGTGTGTGTGTGTATAGATACATGTGCACATGTGCTGAAGCCGCTGCCCTGCAGGGGAGGGTAAACAGGCGGTTTGTACAGTTGTACACACCACAACATGAATTTACATGAAAGTTTAAGTTTTAATGAATGATGAATAAACTTGTATAGTTTTGCAGAGATTACAGCTAAAACTAGTTTTTAAATCTGGATTGTGGTTATTGTTTCAGTTTATTTTCCAGATTTGATCTTATTTAGGTTCTTTATCTGTAATATCTACTGACTATTGATGGGCATCATCTTCTATTTTCCAGGTTGAGGTAAACTGCAGCAGCCTCCTATGTGACTGTTTTGGCTCTGTGTGTAAAGGGTGGGGGTGGGGATGGGGGGGGTGGGGATGGGGGGGTCCCTCCCCTTCATATAACCTCAAACACATGGTCAGCTCCTATTATTTTAACTGCTTCCAGTGACTTCAGATCTCGCTCGACCTCTGAGTGCAATCAAGGGAAGGAATGGCCACATTAAAAACAACCAGGCCAATGACAGCTTATGTTACCCCACTTATGAAGGGTTAGATTCTGCTCTTAAAGCTAAATGACTGATCGGTGTCTCTGCTTTGCATCAGGTAATCATTTTGGACGGTTAGTAATATCAAAACATAGTCAATTTTGATATTGACATTAAAATAAAATGTCACTTTAGCACTGAATTCTTAGATTCTATTGAATCTATTACATATACAGTATTTACATGATGGATCTGGTGCATCAGTGACTTTTAGCCTCCTGTGTAACCTCCTGCAGCTCATGTGGAATACATCTCTGCAAATGATCAGGCTCCTGTTCATACAGAAGTAAAAAAAAAATGATGAGTGGGCTCAGAGGGAGAAGCTGAGTTGGTTTCTGAGGAAGACAACTAACAGGTAATGCCTACAACAGCTGTGTGGGTATTCTTCTACTTCCTGCCGAGTAGGGTTTTCACCAGTGTGGCCTCTACAGCTTTGTTATCATTAGATCATTTGGAAATTCTTAAAAGTCAGATTCATGCAAATGCACAAGCACAAACTTGCACCAGTTCGTATTCACATCAAACATCTACTGGGATCTCGAAGCTGGTCATGTATTGCTCTTTGCTTATAAACCCAGCCCTAAATGCTTTACCCAGAAACCTAATCCAACAAAACAGCCCATCGCTCATAAAGACGCCACATGAGTGATGCGAGCAGAGCAAGTTATAGTAACCCTGGGACACACAACTCTTCCCCTTTCCCCAAACACACAAATTCCACTGATTTGCACTCATCTGTGATCTCCGGCCACTGTCACATCAGTTTCAGGGCAGCATTTATTAAAATCTTTTCAAACACACAAAAAAAAGAAAAGAAAAAAGAGGAGCAACAACCTTATTCAACAGCAGGCCGTTCATCCATTCTGTTGTCTGATTGCTGCCATTGACAAGCAGCTGATTATGAGCCGCAAAGACATAAAATCAATATCTTTCTTTTCATGTTTGCTGCTGCTGCCAGGGTTGGCCTGGGATGGAGGACTGAGTCAATAGTGAGCTGCTGATAATGGAAATACACAAAGAAAAAAATGATTTGAGCATAGCTAATCCAAACCCTTGTGAACAATATCTTGCAATTATGCGACACTGTTCAACTCTA
This sequence comes from Seriola aureovittata, assembly GCF_021018895.1. Taxonomy (NCBI): domain Eukaryota; kingdom Metazoa; phylum Chordata; class Actinopteri; order Carangiformes; family Carangidae; genus Seriola; species Seriola aureovittata. Next base: position 27,392,035 of record NC_079372.1, read on the forward strand.
TGGTTGTGATCATGAGTACAGTTGTGGTGTTTGAGATAAATGTGAAAAAGCTAAAATGGAAAATTATGGAGGTCAGTAGGTTGAATGAAACAGCTCCCATTCCTGGAAAATTTAGAAGAAGCTGATACTATTCATAAAAAGAGCTAATTTATTTTGGATAATATTTATAAATGACTGTTCTTCAGATGTAATGATGAGCAGGGGCGGCACTCTGTGTATCCAAGTCTTTCTCGACTCACCTATAGTCGGAAGTCCCAGAGGCTTCGTCCTCCACACAATGAGATAAATATACTACTCCGTTCTTGCCTGCAGATTTTTCTCATAAAAAACCCTTTGATAGTTTAGCCATCTGGCCGGAGCCTAAAAAAGTCCTCATAAAAGAGGCCCAAATAAGGTCAGGGGTCACTCCCTCCCTAGGTCAGGGGCCCTGGAAGGTTGTTATAGTGGACTTTACTAAAGTTGTCAGCTCAGATCCCCTTGACAAATTAAAGCACATTCTTCTCTTTTTAACAAGTATTCCATTACAGTCAGACTTCTCACAGGGAAATGTTGTTCATACTTAGTTTCTTTGTGGGGAGAGAAGAGAAGTATAGCCTGCTCAGATATGGAATATCATCACATCACATCACATCACATCACCCTGGTGGTGTGGGATGGGAAATTAATTCATTATAAGTCAAAAATAAACCTGTATAAACCAGTGAAAATATATAGAGAATGCGTAGTTATTCATTCATATTATGACTCGTCTCTTTTCATCAGAAAACCATTATGTGGAAGAATAAACAGCCTTTACTCAACACATTGTACATTAAAGGTGCAATGACAGGCCATCATTAACCCTGACCTGTCTGTGTCTCCGTCCGAACGTCCGGAGGATGAAAGGCTCGAGTTGGACTTATCACACAGACGCATTGAGCTGGCTGCTGTCTGTGTAGAATCTGCCTGCTAACATGACACAGACTCTGTGAAGTTTGGTACGAGACACAGACTACAGACACTTTGATCTAATGTCTTTTTTCAAATGCTAAAATTAAGGGGTTAAGGAGTTTAGGAGTAGTTTGACATTTTAGGAAATACACCTTATTTGCTTTCTTGCTGAGAGTTAGATGAGAAGATTGCTACCACACTCATATATGTGTGGTTATATGAAGCGACAGCACGTTATCTTAGCTTAGCTTAGCTTAGCACAAAGACTGGCATTAACACTTTAAGCTTAAATTGCAGGGGCTGGCAGTTGAACAAACAATATCTAACATGTTAACTAATGAGGCTACGTCCACACTACCTCCGTCCAGACGACTGTTTTAGCTCCGTATCAGAAAACGATCTCTGTCCATACTAACACAACTGAAAACGCATACGTACATATTGTCTTCCCTGCAGTTGATGAGTTGCAGAAAATACAACAAAAATGTCAAACTGTTGCTTTAACATAAACATTTGATGGAACATAAAAAAAAGCACAGGTGCTTATATGAGGGAAAAACAAAATCTGGTTGCTTATTCTCTCCAGTAACATCACAGATGACGTAGGAGAACAGGATTTGAGCAATGCTACATCTGTCTTTATACCTTTTGACTTTCACACACATGAGAATGTGTTTGGTTCCACCCCACATGCTTTCAAAAACCCATCTAAAACAGTCAAACAAACGCTGGGCATATGACAGCCCCTATGTGACTGTGGGAAGGACTGCACAAAGGCAAGTGTTTCCCACCACACAGCTGCTGGCCTGGAAATTTGTCTTGCGCTCATTGTCTTAACTCTTTTTTTTTTAAAAAAAAGGAGCGCTAAAGCTCTCACTCCATGCTCCAGTCGCTTCCTAAGAAAGGTGCTGTTGGATGATACATGGACAGAAGTGTCCAGTTTCAGGGGAAATGGTGAGAGAATCGGTCGGGGACGATGAGCTCCATTAAACACCGCTGAGGAAGTGGACCTCGCAATGCCTGTCTGGAGCAATCAATACTGCACAAGCTACAGGTGGATGAGCAGTGAGACCACACAACAATAAAATCACATTCACTTTTTCATAATAAAGTGTGGGAGTGTTTAATATATATAAATTTGTAGTATAATTTCCTCTTAAAGGCGGTTATGTAGTGTAAGAAAAGGATTTTAAATGATCTCGAACTATGATTTTGAGCAAATAGAAGATCAGCAAAAAGAAGTTGTATTGACATTCAAACATTCAAGTTAAGTCAAGTCAGATTTTAGTTACTATTTACTACAGCTTTACTTCCAAATATTTTTCTGCTTGTTTCACTGTTGCAGTTTCTTTTTAGACTGTACATCTGTATATATTTTTAGGTAATTGTAAGATATTATCAATTGTTTTATGTTTGTTTTGTTTTGTGTTTGCTATTGCTGCTAACCCTTTCTTAGACAGTACATCACCATCAATGTATTTAATATAGTATTTTACTCTTCTTTCATATCTGTAGTGTATGGGGTTTTATCATACTGAAAACTGACTATTTTAATTACACTGTACATGTAAAAGCCCACAAAGGATAAGAATTGAAAGTTGATATATGGTTGTTAGATTGCAGCAATATATAAAGAATGTGCTGCACCATGGAGACCAGGAGAGAGGACAGACAAAGCCAAGTACTCATCATCGTTCACATATCTAACAATGTTTGAAAATACATCCAAAGTGTCTTGATCAGTATCCAACATGCCTTCTTCTCTTCCATGTTCAATGAACTGATGATAAAAGGTGGTGATGGTGGGGGTGGGGGTGGGGGGGGGCACTTCAAATTCCACCCAGACAAGAATGCAACGTCTCCAGTTTCTTATAATCAGCATAACTATGAGGAGCGAAAACAAACAAACACTTTTTTTTTTTCTTTTCTAGAGCTTTTGCCTGAGGGATGATGTATGAGGAAGGGCTTCATCACAGCACACTGTTATTAATCTTTGTTAATTGTAGGCTTCTCCATTCACATGTCCCCACAGCTGTATTTTTTTCATTATCATTACGCCTGTGTTTAATTATAGAGCCAGGAAACTTGTCCTGACCCATAAGATTAGATAATCAAATCTCAAAAGGGCAGTTTTGTGTTTTTTAATAATATACATTTCACAGCTGTTTATCTACACAAATACCTACTGAATATGCAACGATAATCTGAGATTTTAGTGTTTTTGAGTTTAGTGTTAATTTGCAGATTATGAATGTATTTTACTTTGAAGTGTCAGCTCCAGCGTACAACATACACTTATATAGTGAGCACATCATAAACAGTAGCTGAATTTGTCATTTGCATTATATTTACTGCTCGACATTTAGTGTAATTATTACTGCACTGTATTTATTTGTAGTTACTGGTAACTTTGCACATTAAGATTTTACACACAAAACATATGATCATTTTATAAAACATGATGCAACTACAACATTAGAATTCTTGCCCATTAATGGATCATTAATGGTATGCATAGTAATATATCTTATAATGTAATCAATTATTTCTGTAGCGTGACAATGATACTTTTGATTAAGTAAACATCTGAATATTGTTTTTTTATTGCTCGCAGCACTTTCTGCCTTTGTGAGCACCTGTTTGGCTGTTTCTGACGCACACCTCAGGTTAGTTGGAGGATGAGACGTGCCTTCAGTGCCCATAACACAGCTCGCATTCCACGTGTTGAACAGTGATGGTATCCTCTTTTGAAAAGGAATGCATCATGGTGGAATAATTGCCCTTACTCCTCTCTGGCCACTTAGTTAAAAGGGATTCAGATGGTTTGGGATCTCTCTCTCTCTCTCTCTCTCTCTCCACCACCCCTCCTCCCAAGGGGCAGGGGGAGGAGGACAACATGAGGGGGATGGGTGTGTTTGACTTAGGAGAGCTGAATTTGGAAGGGGGTGAGAGCATTTACATAAAAGGCCAAAGGAAGTTTTTTCTGCCTCCATTTTTCATCCAGGGAGAGTTTCTGTGTCACCTTTTAAAAAACCATTGCTCTGAATTACAGTTGTCCCTCCTTCCTTGAATGCTAATATTTTAACTGGCATTCCACAGAGATTCCTTGAATTAAAAGTGACCTCCACAACAGACATGGATATTGGATTATAGAGGCGTTGTAGAAGTCACATGATACTTTGGATCACGTCGACGACTTGGTTTCTTGTCACCTCTTGTTGGCAGGCCTGGCTGGCTGGCTGGCTGGCTGGCTGGCTGGCTGGCTGCTGGGAGGTCCAAGTGGTCCATGCTGCAAGTGTGGTGGTGGTGGTGGGACAGGCTTATCTACAACATGCATATACGCACACACACACACACACACACACACACACACCCACCCACACACACACACCCACACACACACACTGCATTTTTTTAGTGAATCATGGACCAGCAAGCTTAACAGGTTTAAGAGTTTTCTCAGCAGGTTTCTCCTGGCAGGAGATATTTATACTATTCATAATAGTTATACTTTTAGATTCCTCGCTGGTTGTTCAACTACACTGCTACTGCTGTTTTGTCTTGATTTAGGGAAATCAGTTCATTAAAGCTCAGAATAATTTGATTCTTATGACATAAACTTTTATTCGAACATATTACGTCAGAACTTTATGGATCCACTTTAGGGATCCCTTAAAAAATGATTCATAAACCTTCTGATTTTTCGCAGACTGAGCTGAGGTCCGAAATTATTTGATTGTCATTCACTGATATTCAAAAGAGTCTCGATGAGTCACTTTTATCAGTTTTATCACTGATCGTCTGTTTCAAACACGTGTCTGTCATCTCTGTGGTATCATGCTCCTGTGATTTTTGTCAGTCCCACTGAGTCAGTCTTCTGTTTGCAACCCCAGCCCCCACCGTGGGGCTAATTAAAACAATTTCAAGGACAAAGGAGGGGAGCCTATTGTATCACACGACCAGCAGTGCAGCAGATATGGTGCCTGAGGGGCACAGTTGTCAAGGATTAGCGCCCCCTTCGCAGGCGCAGATGGATACATCAGCCTCCCACCGCCGGTGATGAGCGTCTGAGGGGGGGACAACTGCCTCATATGAACTTTGTAGTGGGGATGAAGAAGGAGGCAGAAGCATGAGAGCGGGATGACCGGGTCAGTTTCTGATTTACCTGTTGCTCTGCAGATTTCTGAAAGCAGACAAAACCAGTTGTTCAAGACACATGTAAAGCATATTTAGGTCAGGAATTATTCAATCATATTTGTGGTGAAATTAAATAAATATGAAATTAAAAATGTCATTTGTATGATTTTTTATAATCTGGTGACTAGTTCAACAGTCAGGTTTTTTTTCCCCACATTCCTGAGCTGTGCAGTATCCACCCCTTTCCTAAAACAGAGAGATCTGCTGGTGACAAAACCTCCAAACTGACTTCCTCTCCTTTCTTTCAACTCCAGTAATGGTCCAGTGAACTGGATTCTCTCTGTCCTGACTCACATCCTCCGTGCCATAATATTTATGCAGCCTATTCAAAAGTCGTCCCCATCAGATTGCCTAAAGTGAATCACACCACCGGCAGTGGCTCGTATCATCATATCCTGACTAATTGTCTGAATATTAGTCTGGGATAATTTGATATTAGCAACAATGGCTTACTGGAGAGTCACTGCAGTTGTAACTTTCCACTTATACACAAACTTGCCATTTATAGTGATATTTTTTCCTTCACTTTTTATGACCTGAGCTGCTCCACTGAGCTGAGCTACAGCGCATTAAAATATCACAAACTGAGGTGTTGACAGTGAACGTCTCATCTGTGCTTTTAAGACATTGCTGTTATCTCTGAGGCCAGGCCGTACTTATCTCACAGAAGGAACTGTATGTTAGTGGAAACAATAGGCTTGATTGAGTGCATTCCCTAAAAGGTGTTAGGTTACATGGGCCTGGTCTGTTTTATAGACGATATCTTTTCTGAGGGGACTTTGGCACATGATCTTTATCAGCCAGCTTTTTTTGAGAAATGATGCATCATTCATAAGCTAATTAATTATCTCACATGAGCCAGGAAATAGCCCAAGGCTGCATGTTGCATGTCAACACCAAACCAGAGGAATATTATGAAAGAGTTTGAGAGAATATATTTTATAATTGCTTTTTGAAAATCAGCAACTAATCATTTATCAATTTTAAGTATGAAAATGGCAACTATTTTTTTCCCATTTGAAGAAAATAAGTCTCATCCATAGGTGATTGTACATTCATACAAAACCTCACATACCCCCTACTTGATTTTTTTTTTTAAGCCACAATAATGCAATTAGCCTAACAAAGAAAATGGTAATCCATGAGCCAGTATGCATGCATGGGTGGGATGCATCTGTAATGACCCAGGAATGACTCTGAGAGAATGCTTCTGAGGAATTTTCACACCAATAAGCTCCAGGAGAGCCAGACTAAAACTTTGCAGCAACACACATTCATACAGTGCTAATCACTGTGTGGTGCAATTGAAAAAAAAAAAAAAAAAAAATTTACATTCAAAACATGCACTTATCAAACTTCCTGTTTCAGTTGCAGGTTACACTGGAAACTGACATTTATGAATGTGATTTAAAAAAAGAAAAGGCAAAACCCTCATGAAGCTGTGATAATTCATTCACACAGCCTGTATTTACAGATATCAGTCACAGTATGACACATTATCAGACCACCAGCAGTTTCATTGCTGGGGGTGGAATCACATATGCTAATAAAGCAGATGTCTGCAGTCCTCAACACATTCCAGGCAGCCTATAAAAACAAAGCGTCTTTCTTCCTCAAGGAGCAACAGCCCCATCTCTGACTGTCTCCAACAGTCACAAAGCTTCATATAAACATTTAGTGTTAGAACCTGATGATCTCAGCAACGCTCAGACCCTCCCTTGCCACTACCACTAAAACAACTGCAGCAATTCGATCCCTTCGGACCACAGCTCCCTTCATTTTTGGGAGCACTCTGTGTGTTTGGTCAAGGTGTGGGTCCTTGTCTGAAAACTTTCCATGACACTGGAAGTTTCGGGCCACGTCTCTGTGTCTCTGCCGTCCACTGTGCCCGACTCCCGCTGAATTCATCAGCCATTGTTTTCCCTGCACAGGCATTTATTATGTCACTGCAAACATAAGCTTTGTCCTCAGATGAAGGATCAGCCAGGGTTCGTGCCCTCAAGGGGTCAAACAAACAGCAAATATGGACGGGCTATGACTTAGATCCTGGGGTTGGGTGGACATCATGGTGGGACGGAGGCACATTTTCTTTTCTATTTTTATTACATGTAGCAACAAAAAAATAGAAGTGACCTCTCTTGCAATCACATTAGTTGTGATAATGCTGGTGCTTGAAAAAGCACAGCCTTCATCTTATCTTTTCTCTCTGCCCCCATCACCATCACCATCCCCTTTCTTCACACCATATCAAAATGAAAACAGGGACATTTCCTGAGTCTCTCACTACACTGAATCATCACCAGTAATGAAAAGGATAAACAGGCAAAAACATTTAAAGTATCTAAGCTCACCCTGCTCAACCTAAACCACAGCAGATATGAAAATAAAATTAAAAAACATCTTTGCTCAGGCGGTTTATCACTTGAAATTTGGAAACAAACATGATGAAAAGACTCTAAAGATTCCCGCAGAGACGCTGAATGTCAGCAGTGATCCACATTACTTACAGTGCTTTTCTAATTGCTTCATATCCAATCTAGAATATTTTTTCCACCCTGCATAAGAATGAATTTGGCAGCAGCAGCAGTATCACTGTGCATTAAAAGCTCTGAAAGGCAGGAAAGGTAAACACAGACCTAAGCACATACGCATGCATCTGCACGCACACACACACACACACACACACACACACACACACCACACACACACACACACACACACACACACACACACACACACACACACACACACAACAATGGCTTGTATGTGTAAAGATCAGATTCCCATCATGTTTGTTTTCTTAGGATAAGGCATGTGTGAACAAAGAAAATATGTTGCTGGCTCCTAGCCATCTGCTGAAACCAGTGACATTTCTAAAATTGGAAATAGGTTTGTTTGATTATGCCACAAGTTTAACTGGCACCATATTCCAACATTGAGATAACACACATGCATTCGTTTAAAAGTTTAATGTTTAAATGTTGAATCCCACCCATCGGTTACACCTTTTTTCGCCTTACAATTAAATAAAGCAACAAGTATGACATCAGTCTAAAGAGACATTTATCTCTATTGTTTTAATCAAATTCTCCAGTTCTTTGTAAGGGTAACTTAGATTATTGAATGCTTAAGAACAATCTAATCCCTCCATAATAACAGGCCGGCAATGCAAACAAATGCCCAACCACACAAAAAACTGACTGTCCTGCTCTACAAACTGTGAGAATGCGGACAGAGAAAACACAAAGCAACATGCTGACATGTGAGAATGATCAGAGGTTGTCACAAAACCGAGCATAAAAAACAAATCCTGTATCCGCGCGGAGCTTAAACCTGATGGCCCAAGACACTTGTTAGCCAGTTGTTCCCAGTAACCAACTTGCATCCCACAAAAAATATGGAATAAAAGAAAACAATTGAGTGATTGTTCCCCCTTCAATGCATGGCACCATGCGCACGGTCAAAACCATGCAAACGCTCATTTGTTTAGGGTTAGTGGCACAGAAACAGGGACAGGAAAACAATGGCTAAATGTCTTTGTTAGTGAATCACAAAAGCTGATAGCTGGTTATTTGCATTCACGAGATCACACTCAGCGCTCATTGCTAAACGGTGAAACCCACATCTTTATAAAGGACATTGTTATAAAAGCCAACTGGCTCTGTGTTGCAGAGCAGGAGATACTGTAGCATTCCTTTGTCCATTAAAGGACATTTACGGGCTTTCATGCTTTCACTCCAGCCATGACTACTGCCTCAAAATTACACTGATGTTTCTGCCCCCTGAGGACGGCTTTTACACTGCTGCTTTAAATCTTAAAGAAACAACAAGAGCTTGTCAGGGTAATGCTTCCTGACAACCCAAGACAGACAAAAAATTATAAAAACAACACAGTGAACGCTCAAATACCAAATGAATAAATAATAAATAATCAAAAAAGTGACAATGCTTTCAGAAAATGTGAAAATTGACGTGTCTAATATGTAGATTTGAGCTTTAAACTGTAAATCAAAACATAAAAACATGCTGGGCTAATATGAAACATACAACCACCCACAGAGGCACAACCAGAATTTGCCCTAAGGTGATGCGATTGATTCCACTCTTAGACACAATAGCCTAATAATGTCTTAACAAATAATCACATTGCATTCAGAAAAAGCAAATGAAGGTGTCTTTTTGTTGCTCGGCTGTAACAGGGGCTGATCAAATCATCTTGCTCTATCGTCTTGTATTTCTATCACCACAGACAAAAAGAAGCGAACAAAGACAAGATAAAAGCCTCCAGTGTACTGAGAAATCAAAACTCACTTAAGATGTCAATAGTGTCACAGCGGAAAAAAAAAAGATGCTTGCATTGGAAAACAAATCCATATCAATACTTTACCAATCAGTTAATTTCATTAAGGCATTCAATGCCATTTACTCTTGGGATTGCAAATTGTGTGCAAACAAAGCAAAGGTCAGAAACGTATTGTTGAGCCGAGTGACGGATTGCATCTGGAGGAGCGCAGTGGCTGTCTGAGGGATTTATAACCACCTCTGATGACAGAAATTGACCAGAATACTAAATTCACTTACAGCCCTTTGACATGTTCACACTATTTTAAAGTACCAGCTCTCTTTTACTCATGCTCATGTGTGATCCAGTTCTGCTTGTTGTCCCTCTTATCACCTGGCAGACTCTGGATCTCTTTATGTCCAGAAGGAATGCATCACAACTTACGATTTCTTTAAGCAGCTGTGAGTGGAAATTGCTTTTTTGGGGAGACGTTTATGACCCTATTCAAAGGCTCATCTCAAACACAGGAAGGAAGGAACTGAGAAGTGCCATACAGTATAAAGGGATCTCTTGCTCTCTTGCTACCTGTCTGAAAAAAAATGGAAACAGGAGCGAAACTTTAGATTTTATAATAGAATTGTTTCTATTTTTAATCAGAAACTAACATGTGCTTAAAATAAGGTGTGACCTATGCCATCATTTGTTTATCATTCAACATGTGCCAAAAAATGTAGTTTTGCATGATTGTAATGGTTCAAACTCTCCCCTCAAGTGAATCTCTAAAGATGTTGTAGCCCATAGAAAAAGCACTTAACCCAGCCATGATGTCACATATGGAACAAGAGAAGGAGGGGGGAAAAATGGGCTCTCTTCCTCAAGAGTGCTCAGGATTAGGGCCTGGAAGTTTGTTAGATAATAGATCAAAGAGATACACCAGAGAGCACTTCTTGCTTTTCCCACATAACGCTCATCTTCATACATAATGGAATTTCAGGAGCTTTTTAGCAATTCCACCTGAAGATCAGGCGACAGACTTCGTCTCCGAAATCACACAAAATGTTCAAAAGGGTCACCAGTGACATCACAGATCAAAGGTGTGATTATAATATAAATGTGAGCGCAAAAGCATAACCCACAGAAGAGGCAGAGCAAGGCGCTCATTATGAATGGAGGCATTTTTCACTAAAAAAATTTTTTTTTTTAATGTTCGAGAAGCTGTGAAATATTTGTTCGTTATTAGTTGTGAACAGCAGAACAAACAAAATCTCTACTGACTCGCTACTCAGTTAGATTTTCTTATTTTTGTCAGACTTGAGAGGAGATATTCCCATTTATCCTGAATTGGGGACTTTGATTGCTGAATTGTAGAAGACATTCATTATTAAGTTCAGTGGTGGAAGACGTTCAGATCAGTTACTTAAATAAAAATGCCAATACAATAATATAAAAATAATTAATTATAAGCAAAAGCCCAACATTAAAAAGGTTACTGAAGTAATTAAATCACATAATGAGTAAAATGCAGGGTGCTACAAGTATCAAGGGTAAAAGTACTTGTTCCACAGCAGAACAGCCCCTTGAGTGACTATTATATTATTTAAGTATTTAAGTATTGATGCATTAAGTAACATTTGATGTTGTAGTTTGGTGAAAAGGAGCTACACTTAATAACTTTGTATATTTTAATCTGTTACTGTTCATCATGTTATTTAAACTTTCATTATTCTCTTCCTTGCTGAGTTAGATGAGAGTCTGATACCAAAACATGACCTAAATATGAGGCTATAGCCAGCAGACAGCTAGCTTAGCTTAGAGCCTGGAAACATGCTGAAACAGCTAGCATGGTTTCTCCAGAAGTAACAAACTTTGCCTACTAGCACCTCTAATGCTCATTCTTAAAATGCTTTATTTCATTTGTTTAAAACTGAAGCTTAAAAACTTCAAGTTTCTATTTTACAGAGGTTAATATTGACTCTTTCTCTGCTAAAAAGTCAGATGCTCACTGTACCTTTGGACAGAACCAAGCTGTTTCCCTGTTTATGCATCTTTATGCTGACCTAAGCTAACTGACCGCTAGCTGTAGCTTCATATTTAACAGGGGCATTGATTTTTTCATCTAACTCTTGACAATAAAGCAAATATGTGCTTTTCTCAAAATGGCATACCATTCTTTTAACCTGTTAGTTGCTACTATTTAGTTGTCAAAGCTGGAGTGGGATAAAAGTACATTATTTTTCACACAAATGTAGTAAATTGGCATTAAATGGAAGCACTAAAGTAAAGTACAGGTATCTCTGATTCTTATACAAGTATAACACTTGCCACTCACAGGCATATAATGGATTTCACAGAAAAAAAGGCATCATTAATTAAAATTTGTATGAGGTAAAAGATGAATTATCCAACACATCACAGCATTTTAAGTGTATGACAAAAGGGGTATTGTCATTATATTTCTTTGCTTTTTGTTGTCAGTACCATTTCCTTTTCTGGCAGAAGACAGTTCACCTTTTGAAACACAAACCAACTCTGAGGGGAAACTTTAGTGCAGGCAAAGAGTCATTCATCAAACAACTTCATCTGAGTTTGTGGCCATGCTGAGACACAAAACGTAGCAGTCTGCATCAGGAGAGCCATTAGCGCTGAGGGACGACAGAGAAATCAATGGTCAACTGTTCTCAGGAGACTCCTATTCAGGTTCAGCCTTCACTCTCTGCAAATACTAAGTGCTGAAGTCTGAGTGTAAAACTGGCCAGAATAATAGATAGCTGCAAGCAAAACAGGCACTTTATTGAAAAATCTATTGGGAGAGCAACTTGGCTTTTAGAAAATAAGACCTTGATATGCGGGCTAATGTTTTCTACAATTGACATCTACTTTGTAGATTCAGAATGAGGACTTGAAAATATTCATCTCCAGAAAAAGCTACACATACAGGTCTGTAGAATCAATACTACAAGACTGCAAGAATATAGTTTCAGAGTAAACTTCACCCTTTACTCTCATCGCTCTGCTGCCACCTTCTGGACAAACAGGAGAAAAACATGGCACCAAGAAATTCAATGTCAGTTTGTGTCAATTTGTTTCAGATTTTATTCTTTTACACTTTAGAATTTCTTCTAAGATGTTTTGCTGAAAATAAACATTATTTTAGTTCGGATGCCTCCAAAAATTACACTTGAAAATAGAGTGTATGAAATTGCGTCCTAATGATTAACTTTCATATTCAAAAGTTATTCAGTGTTAAACATGAAGACATTCTGAACTGAACTAATGTGCTACAACAACAATTCATTATTCTGATATCTGAAAATTAGAACATCTACATCTCCAAAGGTAACAGTATTGTTACTTCAGTGGTTAATGATTAAAACTGCTAGCGACAAAAAATGTTATATGTTAATGGCCTGCACATACTAAAGCCTGGTTTATACTTCAGAGTTTAATTGACACCGTAGATACAGTATAGCTGCGTACACTACGCCGCATCCAGACATGCATCTCATGTTGCGGTGACGCAGACCGCAACAACTGTGATTGGTTCGCTTGGTAGCACTAATTCAGTCTCATCCTTGTCTCTCAGTGGTTGGACAAGGACAGAAAACTTACCTCCTTCTGCCTCTATCGGTTCACTGGTCGTACACACCATCTCCTCTGACGTCTTCTCTCTGTACTGCGTTGCGGTAATTTCAGTAAAAGTTGCTCGACATTCATTGGCTCAAACCCCAACAGTTTCATTTCATTTTCATTTCATTACTTGAAGTACATAAAACCCCGCCACCAACTAGCGTTTTGGCGGTATAATCGCAGAGCGCCAAGCCGTAGGCTCTGTCGATCCTACGCAGAAATATAAACCAGGCTTGAGAGTTCTTACCGGCAAAGAAATAGCTTATGATGCAGATATAGTCTTTTCATTTTTAGAAAAAACACACTGAACCCTCAACTCATTGTGGGATTCCTTCCAGTGTGTGTGAATCTGAGTAGAGTGTGTGAGGAGAGAGCTGCTCTATTGCACTCTGCTGTGGTTGAGTGGACATCAATGGAACGCCGTGGATGACCACATTCTGGCTGCCCAGGCCGATGTTTGGCACCAGTAATGCACTTTCCTCACAGGGTAAGGCACTCTCCTCAACCGTAACTGTCCCACCTGGTTTGGACAAGTCCTCCGATGGACCGCACACCATGTCGGGTGGCGTCGGTGCGGTCACCATGGTGGTGTTCCCTTCTGTCACCACTGTGACCTCTGTGCCACCTTCCTGGATCAAGGCGTTGAGGCCCTCCAGTTCAGAGCAGGTGGTGATGAAAGTCTGCGTGCCGCTGCTGGAGCCCTGAGCGGTTATGGCTGTCTGCAGTAGGGCCTGGTGGAGCGGGTTGTTGGTGTCTTCAGGGCTGAGCTGCGTCAAGAGGACCGTCTGGGAATCAAGGGTGGCCTCTGGAGTCTGAGATGCCCCGAGGGGTTGCATAGGTGCTAGCAGGTTGACCTGTTGGATCATGGAGTTTACTACCATGTCCTGGTTTTCTGGGCTTAGCAGGACCATGTTGGTCTTACTCTGACTATCCACACCAGCTGGGATTAAGGGGTTCTCCTGGCCCAGAGAGTGAGATACGATGATTTTGAGCTGTGCATTGCTGTAAGGAGCCATTGAGTCAGACGGGAGAGGAACTTCGAGCTGGGTGTTGCTCTGTGAGGTTGTAACAGGAACCAAATTGACTGCATCAGATGGGGCGGAGAGCTGGAGCTGCAACACATTCTGAGTGTCTCTGTGTTGCTTTTTGTGACTGCGCAGGGAGTCCTCCCTGACAAAAGAAGCATTGCATGAGTCGCAGCAGAAAGCTCGAGCTGCATCTAGTTTGGCCCGATACCGGGAGCTGACCGGCTTTGGAGAGTCACCTCCTCCACTTTTACCTCCACCTCTGCCTCCCTTCCCGCTGCTGCCTTTCTCTGGCTTATCTGAGTGGCACTTCTTTTTGTGAATGACAAGGTTGCTGCGCTGCTTGGAGGCAAAGTTGCAGAAGTCACATTTAAAGGGTCGCTCCTCTGAGTGGATCCTCTCGTGGACTTTGAGCGCCCCCTTGCTGGAGCAGGAGTAAGTGCACTTGGAACACTGGATGGGCTGAGTGGGCTGGTGTTCCCGCGAGTGCTGCCGCAGAGCAGTTTTGTTGGAACACTTGAAATCACAGTGCACGCAGTGGAAGGAGTTCTCAGTGCCGTGTTTGATCTGAATGTGAGATTTCAGGTTGCCTTTCATGGCACAGCGGTACTCACAAAAGTCACATTTGTAAGGCTTCTCACCAGAGTGAATCCGGATGTGCCTCTTCAGGTCTGAGTTGATTTTGAACTTTGCATCACACTGTTGGCACTGGAAAGGTGCATCTCCTTGTAAAAACAAAAAGAAAATCTATTGTGAAATAACACTAAAGTATTTTCAATGCAATCTAGAAAACAACTTTGACTCCCTACCGGTGTGGGAGCGGAGGTGCACGGTGAGCTGGCTGGAGTTGCGGCTGGCGTAAGGACAGATCTGGCATTTAAAGGGCCGTTCATCATAGTGGATACGCAGGTGCTTCTTCAAACTGCTGCTGTCCGCTGCTGCATAGGGACAGTGTTTACACTTGTGCGGCTTCTCGCCTGTGTGTAAGCGGCTGTGCATGTTGAGCTTGTCCCGCCGACTGAAGCGCTTGTGGCACAGCTCACATTCAAACGGCTTCTCACCTGGATGATGGATGGTTAAAAACAACTCGTGTCAATATCTAATCCTGAAGGGCGCTAGCAGCAGAGCATCACGTGTGCATGGCACTGACATACCGGTGTGGGTTTTGAGATGGCGCTCCATGTCTTTTTGGCCATACTGTGTTTTAAAAGTGCAACCTGTGGGATCAAGACACAATGTGTTTTTACAAGGTGTGTGAAGCTTGTGTACTTGTGGAAAGTTAATCTAACTTCGACTGGCAGGAAGTACAGTTCACCCTGCATGGCAGCGGAAAAGAAGGAAAGTGTTACAGTCATAAACAGCGAGAGGCACCAACCTGAGAAACAGCAGCTGTGTCTCTTTGAAGTCAGGGTAGGTTTTAATTTTTTGGAAGGTGTTTTCTGTGCTTTGGTCAGGATCTTTTTGACACCTCTCATAACACAGGTCTGGTAGGTTTCCTCGAAAACAAACTCAGTGCTGGAATCTGAGCAGGACAAAGGTACAACAGATACCCAGTGCATAAAACAGGCGGACTGTGAATCAAGTTTGCATGCAAATTATTAATGATAAAACCAGAGCCACAGTATTTTACCTGGGAGAGTGGCTGTTGCCGTGGTGGATGATGGGTCAGAAGTGGGTAGGGAACATCCATTTTGCTTGTGGGCGAGAAAGACCTCAAAATTATTGTACTGCTGCTTGCAGAAGCCACAGATATGGATATCTGGGCTCACCTCCACCACAACAGAGTGTCCTGCAGCGACTTAAGAGGGCAGAAGACACAAAACAAGAACCCATGATTTCAATAGGAAGTTGTATGATATACGTTTGTGATCTGACAATAAGATATCTGCAATATTACGTCCGAGATGTTAGAGATGTGGTACATTTAGAGATCTTGTTAATAGCTGTTTCACTTTACCTTCGGCGTTGTATGTTGACATTTTCGAGCTTGTTTTTGCTGGAGATCAGCTCATCTTCCTGCTCCTCAAAGGCTACACGACGTCCACCATGATGTTAAACTGCACCGGCTCGACTGTACATGCAGCCAGCACAGATACTACATGTTTCACACTCTGAAATCTACCGAGATGGTTATATCAATGGCAATGACAGTTTACTTCTCTGACAACACTGATACAGAGCGGGTTTACGACATCCTTCATGGGGTTTGCGGCAGCTGGATAAGCATGCGTTTATGTCCGGGTGACGTCATGCGTTGCTTTTAAGGTAGTGGGAAAAACCTAAATTAGCTTATGAGAGGAATTCTAGGATCAAGTTTTTATTTATTTAATGTATTTCTTATTTTGTCTAAGTTTGATATAAATGAATCAAAATATAAAAGCTGTCTGCTATATCACAGTTTCAAAAGATTTTTATGACATTATTTTCTTCCTTTTCTTTCACTAGGCCTATATTACCCCCCTTGGCATATTTATTTTTAACTTGCTGTGTAGACTTTTTGCAATAGCCAATTTAAAAAAGAAAAAGAAAGAATTATAGAAAAAAAAAAACCCAACAAACAAAGAAAATATTTTTAATGTAAGTATTATTGCCATTATTGTTATGTTTGGTGTTTGTTTCATTTTCTAAATTAAGTAGGCTATAGCAGTATATTCTGAGAGTCGATTAATTATAACACCAATTGCACGACTGAGGTTTTCCCATGTATATGCTACCTGCGTTACTCCAAATAACAAGTGTGGCATGACGTTTGGTATTTACGAGCCCCTGAAAGCAACATGACCACTGAACTAAAGAGTTGGATTCAGCGGCGGGACATTAAATGTTCACAAAATGTTGTTTAGTTCTTTTAAAAGAGTGGAAGACCTCCTCATAGAAAACTCTAACTCATAAACCTCAACATTTCCCTCGGTGAGAGAAAAAATTAAGCTAATTGTTATTCTTCTCTTGCTAATACATGGATGTATTTAGGCTAATGTCGTTTCCTGAAGGCCTAGCAAGGCCATTACTGCCACCTGTCGTATTGGAAGTCGCATAAAAAAAAGACCCACAATAACAAACTATGTGTTTGTTGGAGTCACTTAAAAATATATTCGGATTTAACCGAAGTTTGCCTCAGAGTCAAAATGGTGCAGCGTCAGCACATTTCAGAATATAGCCTTAGCACCAGCTGTGATAACTACAACGACTTGAAAGACTACTCCTCGTGTGAGAGGTAAGCTTTCTGATGTAGCAGTTGTTGTAGGACACTAAAATATACATGGTCTACCATCTTTCAAGTAAGGGCAATTTACTGGGTTGTTGGGGTGACTGAATGAGAATGCCTCTTTTTATGCCAGAGCAGTTGTGCTGGTGTGAATAAGCCATGAAAGTGACTGACATACAGCTCCATTTTCAGTGGCAGGTCCTTAACTGCCTGATTGCCACTGTGAAGCTCAGGAATTTCCTTACGCTGACTTTCCTGCATGGCAAAGGCACAGGACTGATTCCTTCCCTGCTGAAACAGCAAATCCTTGAGTCAGACATGAGGTGCGTGCACACACACATGATCACACATACAGAGATACACACACACACACACACACACACACACACACACACACACACAGAGTTGCAGGGCCTTTCATGGCCTGCCCACATGAATCTGACTAGTTGATTACCATCATCTTTGAACTTGATTTTGTCAGGATTGTCCACACAGATTCACATACTTGTATAGTAACTGTTTGTGTCGTATTAGAAAAAAGAAAGTACTGTTTTCTTTGGGCATTTTGGAAATTTGAAAGACATGAAAAGAGATAATTAAATAAATAATTAGATCTGACCGAAAGGCGTGCAAATCATATGCACATAAATCCCTCTACAAACTCAGTTAGAGTTAAATGTACATCAAAAGACCAGATTTACATGAGAAACACAAATGAGTCAGATATGTGGTAATTAAAGAAAGACTTATGTCACTCCCGCAGATGTGGAGAATGGGCCAGTGTGCTCTCTGCTTTGATCTAGACTTCATTTTCACAATCAAAAGAATTGTAAATTTGTTTTGTTGTTGTTTTTTTTTCTTTTTACTTTTCACACTTGCAGCTCAAGATTTTCCTCCCTCTTGTTATGGTTGAGCAGTGTGGTCACTTAATTATCTTCATTATTAGGCCTTATTCATGAGGCACTAACAGTAATGTGTGTTGTCACACCCAGTAAGGCAAGCAACAATTATATCCATCGATTATTTGGGCAGATTCATCTCTCAATCAATCAATCAATGAATCATTTGGTCTCCAAAATAACAGAAAATATTGAAAATTGTATGTATGTTCAAGGATAAGATCGCTGGCCTGAGGTCCATAGTCCAGCACCATCATCCCTAAAACAACCTAGGGCAGTGTGTGCAGAGCAAACCTAGGTACTGCAAGCATTTCAAGTCATTACCAACTGACTAACAGCTGTAAAAACATAAATACATATATAATACATAAACATAATTTCTGTGTTGTTACATCTCCGCTTTAAATTTAAACTAGGCTAAAATGAGCAAGACTGAATGAATAAAAACCCCTCTAGCATGTGTGACTAAATGAGATGTGGCATCCTCAGCAATGATCTAATTGAATTCCAAGGACCCTCAAGTCCATTGTCGAATGTTGGTCTGCTTGTTTCATTGACACTAAGTCCTATTATTATTATTATTATTATTGTTATTATTGTTTACAATCTTATAAAACAAAGGAACGCCATAAATCTTCACATTTAAAAAGCTGGAACCACTACATTTTTACTCGAAGAGTTACTTAAATAATGATTAATTGATTATCAAAAGTGTTGCCAATTAATTTTCTGTCAACTGACTAATCAGTTAGTTAATTGTTAAAGATCTAATTTACATTCATACCAATCTCACTCTGCATGCTAGGTGCTTCTTCACTAGGCGTCCCCGTATCTTTTTAAAACAATACACTCTTATTCAGTCGTTGTATTCAGAAACAAAGTCTTATTTGGACATCCAGCTGTGCCAGTTCTAATTTGTAGACGTGCCCCTTTCCCATTCATTGAGACGCCCGAGTATTCGGTGAGTGATGTAATGTCCCTCTTTTCCCCAATGAGACAAGGGCAACAATAGGGGGGAGTGCCTCTGTCACATTATTTTCCCCCACCGAGGCACGCCAGCTGCTTACAGTTGCTTAATGGCTACGAGCTGTCACAAGGCATCACAGCCCGCTGCCACACAGGAGCGGCAGATGCTTTAATTGCACAATGACTTGTAGGTTGTCAACAGCAATTATACCAGGCTTCCACCTGAGGGCACCCAAAGAACACCGTCTACCCACTTCACTGGCAAGACACAAGCCTCAGAAGCTGGCTGCTACACATAAACCTGATCCCTGAGTTTTGCTTCTGTCCAGACAAGAGCTGCAAAAGGATTCCAAGTCTCTTTTTAGCTTAATGGTTTGGCCATGTGCTGCAAAGATCTGGGCAGGATTGTCAGACAGCAGGCTCAGGACCCCAAAATCATATTTAGACATAAAATATTTATCCAGCTTTGTCACCTTAGGGCCCGCCGCTCACCGTGCTGCGGCAGGTCGTGGTGTGCAGAGTTTGAGTAATTTTGCTCATTATTAATTCATGTCATTTTTTTTCTTTGTGATTCAGGGGAGGCTCATTCGCCGCTGCCAGCCCTAAGATTATTATCATCATTAAGAGGAAACAAATAAAATGGTGAGTTCAAAGCTGTGCTGCAACATGCTCCAGCCAAACATTTGTTCAAGTATGTTGATGGTTTGTTATACAGTATATATATATATATATATATATATATATATATACACACAACTCTGAGAAAATACTGCGTAATGTGCTTAGATTTGTGGTCCATTCTATTTATAGGCACACCTAAAATTATAATCAAGCAGCTCAGAAACCAAACGCACACAGTGACCTTCTGTTTGTGTCATGTCAAATTGAATGGGTAAAAGATGTCCCAAGTCCCGTGTTTGTTTTGAGCCATAAGACAAATTATACACACATGTATGAATTCCTTTGGTCAACAGCTGCCATCGCAGCATCAGATAAAACGGAGCCAAAGTCTGGGAACCATCAGATGCCTCCAACACTCCCACTTTATCATATAAAAAGACAGTGTACATAAATGCACACCGTGCACACACACACACACACACACACACACACACACACAGACTTGCACACGCAAGCAAGTGCAGCAGTGCTACACATAAAAGGTGCACATGCTCACACGCAAATCAGCGCTATGCTCTTTGTATCTGCCAACTGATGCAGATGATAAGGCTGCAGATGAGTGCAGGCTAACCAGAGACTAGGGGGTACATGTGGCTTCACAGACAATAGCAGGCCTTAGGAGGAGAGTATTCAACCCTAAGCAACATGCTGGGATATAAATGAAGACATAATTGTAAAATTTTTTTATGTAGTATGAAATTTTATATGGTAAGAGTGAAGTTATTGTTGGTATAGAGGCTTGCATAAATGTTAACGTGGCCAGAGTGGCAGGTATATAAAATGTGAATGTTACTTAGAAGAAGGAAGAGGAAATATCTTCTCTCCCAATTAAAAACAAAGATTTTTTATCAAAACAGAAGTATTTTTTTAGTGGAGTCCTCTTCAAAAGCAAGGCACTGTGGGTGTCTTGTATTTTGCTGTAGTGTCAGCAGGGGGTGTCCAAAATCAGGCTAGGGAAGGAGACCCAGTGCTTGTTTGAAGCAGCTTACAAGGCAGTGCTCCAGTTTGTAGTAGCTGACATTTTGGAACCAGTGGGTCAGCAAAATGGAGAAGCCATGGAGATGTATCAAAACCAGTGAGACTTTTGACCGCGGGATAGTTGTGTGTAATTTATTGTGGCGCTTTGGTTTTTCTTCATAGCGAGTCCTAATTATCGTTGCCGGATACCGACCATTAACATTATTGCACAAGTAGGTTTCAGGTGTTGCTTTCTACTCCCAAGTAGAACAGAGCAGGAAACGAGGCCATGGACGGAGATGGCACACACGTGTGTGTGTGTGCATGCATGCATGATATGTCTGTGCACACATGTATTTTTCTTTTTTTTGTGTGTGAAGTTGTCAATGATGTCATGATGGAGGAGGGAAAATCTTGATAGTTAGACAGATAACAATGAGGCTGGCTTATTCATGCCCTGCACACACACCTACAGACACATGGACACACACACACGGCGGCATCATCATCGTCACAGAGGGAGCAAGGCTCATAATTGGACAGAGGTGTCTGTAGATAATGAAGCCAGACCTCACACCTGCCAAACCTTGGGGATTTCACTTGACTGGCCACTTAAATCTTCCTCACTCTTCGGGTCTGGAGGGCAAGAGAGTGAGTAAGGAACTAATGGAAAAAAAAGCACGCACTACAGGGAGGATCCCTGTCAGCGTGAGTGTAGCGTGGACCCCCCCATCCACCCACCCTACCCCAGCTAACTCAGCCCCCACAGCTCGTTCCATACAGCACCCACCTCACTTCACTTCACTGTAAATCCTCTGGTGTCAAGGATTTCAGACGGAAATGGGGAAATGCTGCACCAGCTATTTTGTTTCAAACTCTCAAAACACTCGCTTCTCCCAAGTTGTCTTTGGTGACAGCGTTGTGTGCGGGAAGCGTATTGTGCCAGCTTTTAGTGGGGTGTCATTCGAGGTGCTGAAAGGGAAATCAGATAGACGCTTCAACGGAGAAATACTTCTATATAGAAAGTTTACCTGACAGTCATCAGTGAAGGTGTGACACTGTATCAGTGGTAGCAAAAAGCTACACCAATTAGGGGCCGAGTTTACTCTGGCAAAACCTGAACAATTTATGAGAAACAAAATGGAATTTCACACCGTCTTTTTTTCAAGAGTTGATCCATAAATGAGGCTCGGAAATCATTGTCATTCTTGATACAATTATGGCTTAGACTTACACTATTCTATTCTATTCTATTCAGTTCTATTCTATTCTATTCTATTCTATTCTGTAAATACACAGACAGGAGTAAGCGACAGCTGGGGGGGGGGTATCACTCTTTGTTAGCTTGTCATGAAGTCAGCCGTGTCAGCTTTTACATACGAGTTTGTGTCTGCTTTCAAAAGGTTGTGGTGGTAAATGGTGAGAATCAATAACGTTGTTGTGCTAACAGACACAAATAGAGACTGGTAGCTTTGCTTGTGGGTTAGCTGTATCCAGATGGTCTGGGTATATCTGTCATATTTTATTCTTTTATTCTGCAGATATTGGATAAAAAGGATAAACACATGCTTGTCAAACTCTGCTGTCTTGTGGAAGTTGTTTTGTGCCTCCACTGCTACCCCGAAGTCGAGCCATGCATTAATGCGTTGAGTTTAAGGGCTGAAGCAAGGTTACCTGGAGAACCTCAGTCATATTTCTCTGTGCTGAGAAACAGCGATGCAGAGACAATGGTGATTCCTGATGGAGATTTACATGCACGTCTGTAAATGCTAGAGCAGCACACACAGTCACTTAGAGATGTTGTTAGATGTCAGTGAAACTGCATATGATGCATACAAGCTGGCAGATTTATAGCAGGATAATGACAGAACTGCACAAAATTCAATTGTGTGCAAAATCTGAACGAATTCTAAAATCACCCCCCTTTTGACTGGGGCGTTCATTCAGCATGAAAGGAGCCAGAAGCCCCAGCCCAGGGTAGTAATCTTGGATACTTTCAGTTTAATTTTCCAGTGTCCAGGCCAGGTGGGAAGGTAAATGAGCCCAGGTGGCTCGCCTGGCCCACGATACCCAGGAGGGAAACCTCGCAATCAACAGCAACAAGAAAAAAACTAGCATCCATGGTGATGGATGGTGTCACATGTCCGCCGAGTGTTTGTGCTCTAAGTGCTGTGCATATTGAGGTGATGGCTCACCTCATCCTCCACTCTCATAGATTATAGATAGACAAAAAGCTGTGTGAGCAGAGCCAGGTTTGGGAAATGTGCTGTAACCGTAGACCCCGGATCCTCATCATCGTCATCATCCCATCTTTTACCAGCTTGAGCTGCCACTCGAAGACACTTACAGTAGTTGGGCGACATTCGCTAATGTGGATCTTCTTTCCAAATTGCGACGATAAGCAACGCTGAAATGTGCCCTGAAATGAAATCACACGGAAACCGAAAGCTTATCAAGATGAAAGTGTGCAATAATACAAGAATTATCCATCACCATCCATCATGTATTTGTTTGCAGGAAACAGATTACATGGATCTTAATTGAAATATTATTTTACCTTCATTTGAATTATTTATGGGGTTGCTGACTAGATTCATACCTCAGAGAAAAACATGAACACATTATGTGATGCAAGAGTTTGTGTGTGTGCGCTTGTGTGTGCATGTGCGTGTGTGTGTGTGTGCGCGCGTGTGTGCGCTTGTGTGTGCATGTGTGTGTGTGTGTGTGTGTGCGTGTGTGTGTGTGTGCCTGTGTATTTGTGAGCATTTCTCATATATTATTCAAAGTGTAGAGTCAGAACGTGGTCCTAGGTAGCCATATGAGGGATATCAAAGGGCCTGTCTTTGATACAATTTACTTGAGATCCGCTGGCCAGAGCCGAGCTGTCCATTGGCCTACCATTGCTAATGAGATCGGGGGGTAAAATTGAGAGTGGTGGGCTGGCTGTCATCCGCTAGGTGATGGTTTTAAGACTAAGCAGTGATACTTCATTAATTAACCTTCACATTCTATGTAGATCTGCTCATCAAGATGCAGTTAATTAAAGAAAGGTCATTCCAAGGGCTGCTGGGAAGCGGCATTATTACAATGGAGGGATGGCACTGCTTTGAGCGAGATAACACAGGGGAAGGAGGGGGGAGGGGGGGGCGATCACCCCAGTCACCACTTAAATGGCAGACGACTCGCCAAAGCCAGTTTCTGAACTCCTGACTGTGGAACAGCTTAGTTCAAGAAAAAAAAAATGTTTTTCTTTTAGCTGTTTTTGTTTTTTTTTTTTTTTTTTATTTCTTACATTCCCTCTTTTTTTTTTTGTATTGAAAGATGCTGTTGAAAAGCTCTAATGGAGAAAGTCTCAGTAAAATATTCATTACACTCAATCGACAGCATCTATCTTTTAGCATCTCGGTATAGTTTTTCTCCCCTCTCTTTGCAGCCCTGTGTCTTCGCTGCCAATTTCTTGGGCGAATTCTACTCTCTCTGACCTTGCTCAGTGTACAGGAAAAAAAATGCCATGTTGAGTAAATAAAAGGCCTGGAACTCGGCGGGATATAAAATAGTTATGCGTCATCTGTAAGTGAAATCCATTTCTGTGTGGTAACTTATTCATTTTGATTTCTGCCTATCTATCTATATATTTATCTTTGTTACTCTCAGCTAATTCACTCTTAAAATATGTCATCTTGTTTTGGGAAGTGGATCAAGCAGATTCTGTGTTTGGTCATAAAAACACCAGTGGTTGTTTTTGTGCAGGTCTGCATTATGACATAAGGACAAACACAGTTAGAGACAGCTTAGTATGAAGTAATGTGTCTGTAGAATCGCCTCCCGGGCAATCACACAAGTGAGATCAGACTTAGTGATACAAATGGC
Source organism: Seriola aureovittata (assembly GCF_021018895.1). Lineage (NCBI taxonomy): Eukaryota > Metazoa > Chordata > Actinopteri > Carangiformes > Carangidae > Seriola > Seriola aureovittata. The sequence goes on from NC_079372.1 coordinate 27,416,674, forward strand.
TTTTTATAATGTTCTTGCCAAGCTTTATATTTTGATAATGGTAACTCCTCTCTCAGTGCTTGTCTTGTTTGGGAGCGTGGCATCAGTTTTTCAAAATGTTGCTGTACTGCAAAATTGTAGCGAGACATCAGCACCTCCCCTGTGTCCACTCAGTCCTCCTGTAGTCATCCCTGAGTGTCTTTTGGCATTGCTTCCAATGGCAGGTGTAGAGACAAACGAGAGGCCGTGCGCAGGCACACGCACGCGCATGCATTCAAGCGTGTGTGCGTATATATATGTGTGTGTATATATCCCTCCCACCCCGCTACGATACAGTAACTGCTGACCCTGGACACAGTGCCATTATGGCAGACGAGGCAGGGCTCCCCTGGCAGCGGCTGGGGCGGCTGGTTGCTAGGTGGAGAGACATTACCGCGGGCCTCTGCAATAATTTATCCTAAGAGCGCGGCGAGCCGTCATGTAGCCCCTGACAGAGAGCTGCAGTACTTTATCAGCCTGCCTGTAAATCAGCCATGTGTGGGTGCAGACGGCAACATTGTTTGATCTCTTTCAGACACTCTAATAATCTGCTCCCCTCTGATTGATACCTCCACACAACAAAGCACATTACACCAGCAAACCACAGCAGCCATCAGCGTGTGTGTGTGTGTATGTGCATGTGCTGATGTCTGTCCGCAAGAAGTGTGCGTGCCCGTGCGTGTGTGTGTCTTTCTGGTGGTCATCAGTATTGCCAGTGGCCTGGGGAGGGAGGGAGGGAGGGAGAGGGAGGGGATGAATGAGTCTTCTGCAGAAACACAGGGTCATTTGGAGTCTCTAAACCAATGACAGGCTAACGGGTTCACAAAACGATCACTGGATGAAGGGAGGGGCAGGGAGAGTGTGTGTGTGTGGGGGGGGGGGGGGGTGGGAGCACCACCAACCTCAACATAAGAAATCCAGCAAACAGATAAAGAGCTACTGAGGCAGTTATTCTTTTTCTTAAATGGCTGTGGTTTTGTAAATGTGAATTTTGTAAAGAGGCCTCTTAAATTTCCTTCCACATCATTGTCTCACTTCTGATGTAGATGCACGTAAATATCACATTTTATATCTATAAAAAAACATTTAATCCATAATTTTCTGCTCTTGAAGATTGCACAAAGAAAATTTGGTACAAAAATGGTTGTAAGAATTTATCCCCGTTTCATATTCCAGTATAGCCAATATTTTTTCAAATGAATGTGCAGTCCGCACTTTGACAGGTACAACAAATGTAACTACACAGCTGAATGCTCGTATCTTTTCTTTAAAACGCTGATATTTATTTATTTATTTTTATTCCATTCATGGCCTTCTATCAAATCAAAGCGAATTGCATCCTTTTCCAAATTGCCTCCCAACCCCTTTCGCTTGATATGGCTCATATACAAAGGAGAGCAATGTCCCATCCAACAATACCCATACCATTTGTGCCGCTCAGCTTCAGAATGTCATTGGTTTGAGTGTGACAGTAAAACATAACTCTACCTTTTTTTTTCAGTGGGGTTGCATTGGAACATGGCTTCCAATTATTCAGCTCCAAATTCAATAGCAATTTTCTGCTCAATGAAATAGTGGTTTCAATCTCTAGAGTAATGTCACTTTAGAGAGATTTTCAAAATGGCATGTCTGTGAGTGAATAGATGGACACGGGAGGATTCATTTTGCTTGAGGAAATGATACTTGTCTGCTGAAGCTTGTCATTTATTGATGAAGAGAACACCTCTTCAGATACTATAGAATCTACAGTATGGGTATAGATATAGTGTTTTTGCTGCCGTCGTTGACTCCTCATTAAATATGTCTAATTTTTTTTAGCTTTTAGTCAGAATTTCTAAGAAAATAAAAATGCCAACCAGATGCATAACCTTATGAATCTGTTTGGTCAGATGGAGCCTATTTTGCTTCAGTGCAGCATTAAAAGTAGCACTGAACAATAAAAAAAAAAAAAATGCAATTATAAGTGTGTTTGTGTGTAATGTATCAGTAGCCCATCCAGGGCCCCATAATGAATGCAATGCAACGTGCGATCACTGAGCCGTGCGTATGCCCCGCTCAATGCATCTCTGAAAATAAACAGAGCAATGGAAATGGTTCTCATTAGTGTTGTTTTCATATTAAGTCCCTCAGACAAGGTTGACAAACCCAGCTCCCTGTGCCAGGCTCCTCAGGGACCATCGCTTCAATACAGCTAGGGCAAACAACACCAGCCGATACCAACACCATTACCACCTCCTATAGTTACTTATCCTCCCCTCCCTCCCTCCCTGCGGTGTGCTCTGTCTACACAGACCAGGGGAAAACGCATTAAGATCTTCCAGCAGCATAGAGAAAGAGTCCTGCTTTCATTTATCACCATTGCTATTGGCCCTAAAAGGGACAAATGTCTGTTCTCCATCTCTGTGCTATTAGAATTGGAGAAATGTGTGCTGTGTGCGCGAGATGGAAGTTATTTCGTGCTCCAGAGACGATCCGCTGCGAGGCTGTTTAGCAGGGAGGGAACAGGTGTGCTGAGCTTCTGGCTTCCACCATGTGTTCCAGTTGTTTCATCTGCACCTGTTTCCCCCAGTCCTATATATGATGATCAAAACACTTTATTAACCATAAAGTGTTTCGTGTTTGTATGCCACACTATCTCTGCCTCCTAAGTGGTTCTTTTAACAGTCACATATCATCATGAAGTAATTAATTTCATACAGCAGAGGTTATTGTGTCAAACGTTGTGTATATTTACCAGAGAAATGTGTCCGAAGATAAAGTTTCATTTGCTGCTTTGCAAATTGATGAATAGGGATTTAAACTACAGTAAAACCAGCTCATGAAAGCAATGATTCATTTTTAATGAAAAAGCTGCCTTAAAATGTAAATCATAAAGCATAAAGTTAAAGAAATACATGTGAATTTTCAAATATTTTTTATTGTGAACCACAGAGTTTAAGCTACCTAACCTTTTAACCAAAGCTGAAATCTTTCAACACACTGTCAACCTTGAACTAAAACAACCATTCCCAAACACCTATTAAAAGGCTGTAACTAAAGATAATTCATTATTGATTAATCTGTCCATTATTTTTTCAGTTAATCAATTAAACTTGCTACAGATTGTCAGAAAATTGTGAAAAACACCCACCACACTTTCCCTCAGCCCAGACTGACGTCTTCAACATGAAGTAATTCAGTTTACTGTTGTATATTTTAAAGAAAAGCTGCAAACCTACACAGATTAGAAGCTGAAACTGGAGAATGTTTGGCTTTTTTGCTTGAAAAATGACAATTAATTGATTATCATAATACTTAATTTACCAATCCATCAATCGGCTAATTATTTTGGCTCTAATTGCTGATTTTCCTGTTGCGTTTTCTTCCCAAGTCACTGACCAGCTTCATATCATGAACACAACTCAATACTACTGATGGGAAATAAGAATGATATATTAATTTCAAAAGAAATGATAGGTTTCAGCTTTGTCTTAATAATCGCATTGTGTTAAAAATTGGGTTATTCCGTATCGTGGACGTTTTTGGCTTCCACAAGATCTTATCTGCAATTCAGTTTCTTGTTTGCTGCATTTGCTGTTTTCCTGAGGTTGTTTCCTGGGAGAAGTGACCTCTCAACAGCAGCCACAGTTGCGTATCTGAGCGAGGTAACAGTGATAGTCAGCATGGCGAAACTGACAAACAAAAAAATGCCCTGTACTGAAATCTAATATGGCTTTTTTTTTTTTTTTTCCCACAGCAGAGATTTTGACTTGTCATAGCAGGAAAAGCACAGGTGTTACTAATAACACGAACAATGGCTCTGTTCTGGTTCAGTGTCCCAGTAAGCCGTGACAGCGTGACAGTGAGCCAGCGATACACATGCAATACCGGGACCCTGAAACTGAAACAGCTAAATGGAATTCAGCCATCGATAATTTTATGATTTCCTCCTGTTACATGACAAAATATCTATAGTGAAAGAGGCCAAGGAAACAAATACTGTACAGGCCACATTTTGACTGACAGATGCCCGGGACGTGCAGAAAGAGAATCGCTTAAACCAACACTACTAGTTGTTGATGTTCACTCTTTACAATTTGTAGATGTGTGCGAGTCTCCGTGTGTCTTTGTGTGTCACAGTCTGGTCCTCTTCCTGACACAGGGGCCCACCTGAGTTGTGACTTGGCGGGGCACATCACACTGCTGCAGGCCACTGTAAATATCACCTTTCTTGCTATCTTCAAGACTTGCTTTTCCAGTAAATGGGGAGAACGTGTAATTCAATATACTGTGTCGGGCCATTTGCTTTTCAGAGGACATCAAGGTGACATGACTTAGTGGCCCCCGGAATGAACATAAAGATTAATAAGTAATGGCCATATAAAGATGATATTTGCACTCGGATATCCCCTTTGTTGTAGATTAATGCTTTTGATCACAGGGAAACTGGTAACACAAAACGAGCAGAAGGTATGACGTCCCAACACGACCTGGCACATTAGGCTCCTGGAGAGTTTTACATGCTTGATTCAGGCAAAACTTTGGAGCTGTTGATTTTTTGGTTTTTTTTTTTATTATAATCAGAAGTTTTGCTGGTCTTGCATGATATTTCTGACTGTGCACAATTCTGAATTACCCAAGTAGATCCTACGTTTCAGATATGACAGTGCCGGTGATGACTCCAACGAGCTTGCATGTTACAATTTATTGACAATAACGATAGTATTGAACTCCCACACTCTAAAATGAAATGGTATTTGGCCGTCCTCTTGTAATACTGTTGTTGGTCCCCCTGGCATTTTGTAATTTGTTGCAGTGTTTGTGTTCTCTTTCACACTTTAATATCACGGTATTGCTTCAATTTGAGCTGCAAGATAAAGTTCTATTTCATTTTGTGGGATTAACTTAGTGGGTAGCACATGTCTCAAGGTATTTGTTGTGTTTTGTTTTATCTATGAATTATTTAGAAGCTTCAAAAATAGAGAATGGGTTAGACGACTGTACGTCCTGTCTCTCTCGGCAATCTCGGTGAGATGTTTAATTTGGTCCTGCTAGCGTGGAATAGCACTCGCCACGACTGGGATTAGGTGGTTGGCTATGTAATTTCCCTGAAGGAGAAGCATGTTGAATTGAGGAATAATGATAAAGGAGGAACTGAACGTTTTGAAGGGAGGAAATATGAACTTGTGACTGCTACGTGTGCCCAAACTTGTCACGGATTTTAGCTCCAATATGAAATACTTTTGCAAATATACATAGGGTGTTATAAAATAAAAATAAAACCACACTATCCAGCTAGTTAGTCAGTAGATGGTGCTTTAAAGTTAAGCCTGCAGCAATGCTATAATCATCCTTTATCAGGTCATTTATCATCATTTACCGAACATGCTAAAGTTCACCAGGCCTATTAATGAAAGATTCCCTGTTTTTCTTTACACTCTGTAGCACTTTTTAAAAATGCTAATGGACTCCAACAAGCACCTGAGCAAGGATGAAAGTGCCCTAATTCCTGCTCAAAGGTCACTGAGATGAGTTATAGTGGTATAAGCACCTGAAAGCTATTCCCTTGTTAGATTTGACAAAGGGAGGCTGCCATTTCCCCCCTTTAAAAATAGTGTTGGGTAATAAATGATCATTTGTGGAATGTGGTCGCTACCAGCAGTGACTTTTTTTCCTCTGACATAACTTTACTGCCGGCTGATTTACATCCTGAAAGTTGTCCCCAAAATATTTAAAATGAGCGTTTTATTCATGACGCGCAGCAGACGGCAGTGACACACACAAGAGCTCTTGTTGTGCTTCTTAGGGGAAATGGCTAATTAGTTGGCCATGAAAAATGCAGACGTGCGTGTTTTACTATCATCCTCTGTTTGACTCAACAACACTGAAGTAACAGATTTGCAGTTATACTACGGCCAGAATCAGCACAATGTGGAATATCTGGACGTCCACGTCATCGAGGTACTGACACATGGCACGCTACTATCAATTATGAAACACACTGGTCTCTGGGTGAGCGTGCCTTCTGTGCAGTAGGTGCCGTGTGCACCTCAGCATATGTGATAGTCCTTCTCAGCAGCCCTTCACAGGTCCCTGAAAGGTGCTCCTGGTGTGGATGCGGGGCGGTAGAGCAGGGATCACAGTGACAGTTTCAGGTGGAGGAGTCTATTAATAGTTTACCTCTCAGCCAAAGCATTTCATCATTTTTGGTGTCTGAGGGCTTCCTGCTTCAAAAAAAGGGGGTGAAGTTATGCATCTCAATCTACCCCTTCATATTTCATGCTGTTGAGGATTATAAATAAAAGGACAGACTTTGACCTGGGCTATTAGTTACCCGAGATCCTGTGGGTGGATAGTGCTTTGTCTTCTGTCAGCTTGTGGTGTTTTTCCTTCAGAAAAGCAACAGGATTACAATCAAAGTGTTTGGGATACAATATGAGATATGATACCTGCTGCCGAGCAGAGAAAGGTAGGAAGATGGCAGGGGCCAAGGAACAACAAAAGGCAAGGCAAAACAAAACCAATCAGTCAAAATCAGCCAAAAGGGATCATCAGAATGGAACAAGGTGGGGAATTTGACAGTAAGTCAAGCTATGGGTCAGTCTAAAGTACCACTCTGGTGATTGCTGTTTTCCCCCTAGTGTGACTCTCTTGTTTTGACCACACAAACGGGCCGAACGTCTCCGGAGATGAGCCGCTCTGACAGAGTGATGAGGAAAATAGTAAGCTAGAAATCTCTCACTCTCTCACCTTCCCCGTGGTCCAATACATGGGCCCAGCATATGCCAAAGCAACCTGTCAGTGCTTCTTGTTGTTGGACGGACCTTTGATCTTGAACAAATAGAGAGAAGAGTCTCAGAGCGCCTGCCTCGGGGCGGGAGGAAATATGGGCATCGCAAAGGGTCAAAATCTGGAAGAAGGCAGTAAAATTAAAACCTTTATCGCCATCTTTATGGCTTCATTCCCTATGGCAATTACATTATCTATGGAAAATGACAGAGCTTTGTTCCCATTATCACTGAAATCTCCAGCAAGGAGTGTCTGATGTGCTGAAAATGAAAGTGATGTATGTCAGTCTGAATAAATCACAGTTGATGTGGACCTATTGTACTCTGTCAAGGTGGCTACTTTCAGGTGTTTCAAAAGCTGGTATTTGTCTATTCTTTGTAAATAAACCCAAGTGCTCAGACATTAAACTAATCAAAAATAAATAAATAAAAGTTTCTGCACGTCAGAGGGTTTCTATCAAATCTAGATTGACAGCCCTCACTTGAAATTAATGATTTTATTTTTCTGCGACCACTCAGTCGCTAACCACCCGAAACCTCACACATTGACTTTTCTCCACAGATTGCAACTCATCCATTTTTTAATTGCGTTCATTTTTACCTGGGTCCCACCGGACCCGCAGCAGCGGTGGTCGTTGTCATCCGTCTGCTCTGACAGGGAAGAGAGAGCAAGAGAGTGGCGCCACGCCACTTCCCACCCCGAGCTGATGTGTCAGGCTTATCACACAGCCGAGCGATCCTGAGGTGACATCCTCCACTGAATCGGTGACATTTCACGGACGGTGCAAATCTATCCATCTTTGTCAAGCATCCGCCTCGATTTTAGCATTCCCCGAGTTAGCATATTGATCACTGAGAAACGCATGAGTGAGGACTTCTTGTTTTCTGCTCCTTAAAATGGGCATGGTGAGTCCACTGGACTCCTCTGTCAAAGTCTACTGCTCTGGGCCTTAATCTGCCCTCTTCAAAGTTGCATAAAATATGGAGGGCTTTTGTCATTCAGGACCAAGAACTCACCAAAGACTTTCTTTGCCACTTTGTTGAAACTTTCCTCCAGAGAAGTTTTAAGAAACAAAGTTTATTTCTACAACATATTTCATTATATTAAACATTATGTCTAGTGTCTCAAGTCAGCTCTTACCTATTTTAAAGGTCCCATATTGTATAAAGGTTGATTTCCATGTCTTTTTTGGATGATAAAGCAGGCACTGGGTTCCTTATTAATACTGTGAAAGTATCAAAGTGCTCAGTCCACAGAGAAATGCACACAGCCTAAATTCAGAAACTGAGCCTTAAAATGAGTCGTCAGGACTTCATTAACTTTATGATGTCACAACAAATCAGTCACCACTCAGCCATGTCCAACGCCCAGCCCACCTGGACCCACCATCCAACCTTGCAGGATTTAGTTTCTGAGTGTTTACCTGAAATCTGCTATATTGTCATTCGATAACTCAGAAAACAGTCAGCCAATCAGAGGAGAGGTTCAGTGTCTCTCTTCTGATTGGCTCACAGACCTGTTGTTACTAGAGCTCCAGAGAGAAGCCTGAACAAATATATATTCTTATAGATATCAAAACTTCAAATAAAACACTGGAAAAGTGTAACATATGGGATTTTTAACTAAATAAGTGTATCTTGCATTTTTGGCTCATTTCTTGCTCCTCTGCTTTAATGCCTTCATTATGGAACAAGCAGTTTACTGGCGACCGTATCAAAGGATGGTTTGCTAATTTGTCAAAATGTTATATGTGTTTAGGCACATATGTGTTCAATAAACCAAGGAGCTATGCTTCCTTGAGTTGCTGAACAACAATGGAGCTTTGTTTGCACCAGTTAAATTGCTGTGACGCGTCACGTAAAAAAAAAAAAAATTAAAAAAATAACACAGAAGAAAGCACCCTGTGTATGATAGAGAAAGTCCTAACCACCTGGGTCCAGCAGTGTGTGTGTGTGTGTGTGTGTGTGTGTGTGTGTGTGTGTGTGTGTGTAAACTACAGTGGCTTCTGTTGTTTGTGTTAGGGCACGCAATGTAATAATTGATTAATAATGCAAAGCTTTAGGGAAAACTATAACCCCTAAAATGAGGGCGATGATTGTGCTTGCGCCGAAGCAAATCAACAGCGACAGAATAGCACCGGGGATTACAACATCTGCAGTATGTGGTGTCGAGGTTAACTTGTCCTGTGATTACAAAACGCATTTCCCGGGAGCAGGTGTTACATTGACACTGTCGCGATCATGTATGTGCAAATGCTGTTGCAAACTGAAGCGTGCGCACACACACACACACACACACACACACACACACACACACACACACACACACACACAGACTGAAGCACCCAATCACACAAAGAAGGTGAGAGAGCAGAGACGAAAAGAATGGCTTGCTTCCCCAACCATATGCTTTTGGCCTCTATGCCTGTGAGACCCGTGTGAAAACATGAATGAGCAGCCTGCAAATCGATAGGGACAAGAGATCTAGTGTCTAGCAAATCCAGTGCAGACTGACATGTTCTCCATGTAATCTCTCGCATTGTGCTGTGAGGGGAAAGATTATCCTTCTCTGACTGGCTGGTAAAAGGTTGCTTTGCTGTAGTTCATGTCTGTGTGAAGGGAGGGAGCATATGCCTCTCTGTAAACGATGCTGGCTCCCCCTCCTCCTCTGTCAGAGGCTGGATTATGTCCAACATTATCCACAGCCCCCCCTCCCTCACACACACACACACGCACACACACACGCACACACAGCCGACTCTCCAATAAAGGGCTTTCTCTCTCTCTCCCCTTCTCCTTTCAAAAAATCATCGGATTTATGACAGTGGATTTCGGAAAAGTTCTCCGCCAATTTTGATGCCTGCTAAGTACCCCGGCAGGATTAGAAGAGGCCCTCTTGATGTGTGCACTCCAGTGTGTTGAGCAGTGCATTGTGGTCAGGTTTATCAACTGAGGGGAAAAAAAAAAAAAGAGGCAGCGGTACATAGTGCATAATGATAAGGCTCGTTATACACATCAAGTGCTAAAAGCAGAGAGTGAGAAAGAGCATGTGTGTTTGTTTAGAATCAATAGAGAACACTATCACATTTAATTTGTCTCGTGCTGCCTTTTCCACCTCTTTTGCTTTACATTCATAAGCAGCAGATTGGAGGAGATGGCTAGCTGCACTGTAGCAGCACCATTACAGCAGATGTAAGGGGGGGAAACAACGCAGGGCCTACTTGAATGAAATGGCCGCTTACATTGACAGTAAATTGAAACTTAACACTGCGGCACAATTTACAAAGGCATAGTAAAAGGCAGCGACTAGCTCAGGATAGACTTGTAAAAAAAAAAAAAAAAAGAAGCAGTATACATGTTGTAAATTGTAATGAAATACAGCAATGACTTTCCTCTGATCTAGAAATAAACTGGAAAAAAGTTGTGTGATATCTGATGCAGGATTTATTGTGCTACGCTTGTATTGGCATGTGTGTGTCTGTGTGTGTGTGTGTTCTACAAGTCTAGACACAGGAGGTAGACAGTCACCTTCACAGCCAGCTATTCCTCTGAACAGTCTGCTTTCGTTTCTGTCTGTGATGATGCTGGGTGGCCTGTATGTGTGCAGCTATAAATCCAGAGTCGCTGAAGCAGATTTGACTGACTGGCTGATCGCAGTCTGACTGTCTGACAGAAGGTCTGGCTTTGGGCAGGTGTGAGACGAGAAAGAGCCAGGTTACACTCAGTTAATAAAGCCTCCACCAGTTCCTCAGTCTGCCCTTGGAGATCGCTTACATCAAAGCACCAATCAAAAACTGGTGCAGATATAATTTGTCATCAGGGATTTCCTGCTGGAGAATTATAGAGAAGATACAGGCCGATCAATACTATGGATTTTCACTGCAGTGGCTGATTGTCCAATTGCTGTGAAACATGTACCGAGATAAAAGGGCACGCCTGCCATTTTGTAACAGACTGCCGAGTCAGCATAGGGCTTGTCAGATACTTATAGGCTGCTGTGATAGAAAATTATCATGCTGCAGTGTCCAAGTACTATTTAACACATTTTCCCTCCATGGGACGTGATTCATCACAGATCCCCTCTCTCTCTCTCTGCTTTTGAGGAGGCATCACTCTGCGTCATTGTCAAGTGAGGCTCCGGCCACACATGGATGGTGTTTAAAAGGAGCAGACACACACGGATGCCAGTGCAATGCAATCCCTCCGCTGGAGGATGTCGACTAGAATTAAGGAGGACGTTGGAGGAATATGTTAAATCCCCCAAACACCACTCGCTGCTGACCACTTAAAGCATTTACAGCTGACTTTAAAAAAAACCCTAATCATTATTAACTTCCCAAAAACATTTACTGATAAAACAGGATATTGTAAAGCATTTTGAGGACTTGTTGCATCTACTGGCACAGGCTTCCAGTCACAGGTATGGTGCAGCAGTATATATATGGTCAGAACAAATCCTCTCAAATGACACTAACAGAGGTGTGTCAGAGCACTTTGTTATGGAGCCTCTTATCTCTTTTTTTTTCTAAATCCTACTCTGCTCTGATCATAAAAACTGATGAACCGGAACCAAATTACAGCCGTGTGGTCAGTACAGCACAGGGACAGCAGGGTGGCACAGTGAGTAGCAACACCCCAGGTTCATGGCCCCAGCATCAACCGGTTCTTGTTCAAGTGAGGTGAGGTCAGCAAAAAGTCACATCATCCTCTTTCAGGGATGAGTAGAGCACCTCAGGCAGGTACATAAGGACTGGGTTTAGTCTTGGCTTTGTGCGGTAAGTTATTTATCCCTGCCAGCAGCAGTGTTGGTGTGTCAGTGGGCCGGTTGGTTGGTTTGTTCCATCGCTTTGATCCAAACTAAATAGATGGATTTTCTACATAAATTCACAGTCCCCAGAGGATGAATCCTACTGACTTCTGTGATTCCTGATTTTCTCTCTATTGCCAACATGAGGTTCACCGTTGTAGTTTTCTCAATTTTCTCAACAATTATTGGATGGATTGCCATGATATTACATTCAAATCCTCCTTACGATGAATTAAATTTCTTAACTTCTTGTCTTGCACCATTATCAGGACAAAATTTAAATATGTCCACTACTTTTATCATCAAATACCTGCAAACTAATGACATTTCATTTGGCCTCAGCTGTACTTTGTGTTTGGTGTTAATCAACATTGTAACACGCTAAACTAAGATGGTGAACATGGTAGCATTTAGCTCAAAGCACAGTTGTAAAAATAAAGAAAAATATTTGCTAAACTCCGACAGTAACAATTCTGTTATCACTTCTCTCTTGTTCATATTAGCAAAGAGCTTACAAAATTTTTACGTAACATAATGAGAGGACAAAATTAAAGTTGGTTGTTATCTGGTTAAAATGCTCCCTACAAGCCAGTGTGTGGACTCCGTAATATCATTCATAAGGGAAAAACCTCCAGTCTGTAACAACACTGTACAAATCGTGAATGGACTGAGTGTTTCTGTTGTCCCAACAACGCTAACGGAGTGAATGTCTTCTCTCAAGCTGACTGCATCATGTGAATTTCAGCAGTCACATTCTCCCACTTAAACTTTTCTCAAATCATATCAATAATTTTAGGTTATAAATGTAATAGTTTTGAATTGGGACCTTCAGAGTTTGGATCAAGTAGCTTGTGAAAAATAAGGTGTGCCATTTAGTTGTTACACTTACTATTTTAATGTGTCAGACACATATTTAGATAACTGCTAGTATTGGATTGGACTCGCTATTTATCCAATGTTAAAAAACTCGGATTTGGATTGTGGCCAAAAAACATGATTGACATCTGCAGTAAAATGTGATATTTCTTGGAGGGGAAGTTTTGCGAATGGAAGTTCTCATGCAGAGGAGCGGTGGAGAGGTGAGAAGTGCAGATACAAAGATAGAAACTTGATGAACAGGTTAATGTTTCTCCTGGAATAACTTTTTTTGGGGGAAATTTCTGTCAGATGGACAATACCTCACTGCTCATGCCATAGCATGAAAACAAGCTCTTCAGAGTGGGTGGGCTTTGTATCATGGAGTGCTGAGTGGAGCCCAGACATGTCTGTGTTTGTTGTATATGCCAAGCCAGTTTCCAGACTGAGGGCAGTGACTTATAGGGCTAGATGCCAGACAGAGAAAATGAGAGGCTGCAGCTCAGTGACAGAAGCAATGACCCTCAACTCAGCCATCTTTTACTGTTTACGGATGTGCTGTAGCTATAATGACCCACTTTTAAAGCTGTTCAGCCAGTGTAGAACATTATATTTTCATGTATTAAGAGAGAGTTGGCAGCATTTCCCACAGGGATGACCAAAGGGTTGAGGCCACAAGAGTTTGTGTAGCTTGAATCCACCAGTCACAGAGTTGTTTTATTTATTGTGCAGATCCAGACTGAGACTTTAGACAAAATTAAAGGTAACCAAACAAATTAAGGACAGTGACTTTATTTTTAGACATTTGCCTTTTATGCTGGCGCCACCAATCACTGGAATAATTCTCTGCTCTAATTCTAATTCTCAAATAATTAAATAACGCTTTACTGGGCCACTTCAGACTCTGGCAACCCAAAGTCAAAGAATATTACAGCAGTTGGTTTTTTAAGGACTTAATTACCCAGAAGCCATATAATGTGAGTACATGGCAGACTTCACACTTCGCTTAATAACTTTCTTAATCACTAAAGTTGAACAGAAAATCAAATTCTCCCCATTTTTGTTTAAAGAAATATAAATTATATTGACTACAATTTAGAAACAAGTGAACAAGTCAAAACAAACATCAATGACATATATAATAGCTTATTACAAAATATGAATGCTAATTTCAATTTAACTTTTTGGCTGGACCGCAACAGCTGGGCAAGTGTGAATGTCCGTGACTGACTGAGTGACTGAGTGAGTGATGAAGTTACACCACTGGTCAGCCGACTGAGGGTTGGATTTTCTGTCTCTTATTTTCAAACCTAAATTTTTGACTTTTTATCAGACAAAATTGGAACTTTTTAAATGAAACTTCATCCATATTTTTTGTGTACAAATTTATCACTGTAGTAGCTAAGTAGATCTGCCTTCTGACAAAGCAAACCTGCTGATACAGCTTTCAGTATTAGCCTGCAAATTTGGTGTTGATGTTGACAAGCTGAATTCACACCATTTATTTGCAACCTGTGAAGTTGTTGTTTCAAACTTCACTTGAAACTCTTGCTTGATATAGTCCCAGTACTGTCACTTTTTACTGTAAAACACATAATATAGCATATAATCTGGAATGTGTTCTGAAATGCATTGCATATATTTGTCAGTATAAGATGATTCAAAAGCTTCACCACACAACCTGTGTGTCCACTGCCAAGAGCTTGTTGCAGACATGCTGAAATAATGATAATAGACTTTGATCATAATTAGTTAAACAGCAAAAAAATCCTCTCCACTAACTGGAGAATCTGTATCTCTGAAAAGCCAAATATTGCAATATTTTCCAAATCAATTATTCTATTTATGGATTAGTGGACAGAACAGCATCAAGTACACGAGCAGCCAAAGTGAATCAGAGGCTGGTCTGGCTGCACTAATTCTTCTCAAAGTCAAAGGTCGACGACAACAAAGTTTCCCATTTTGTTTTCCATCCTCTGTTGTCCTGCCTGCTGTCTGCCTGTCTGTCTCAGATGACGGGCGTGGGGATGAGTGTTTTGGGAAATATGCACAGCAAAATGAATTCATACTGTAAGGTAATGAGGACTTGCATGAGCTGTAATTGTTATTATTGCCAGACACAAATTGAAAAGCATAACCTGTCTGACACCAGCTATCAGTTGTCATTATGTGGGAAAACATGCCCTCATTGCAGATAGCTGTCTGTTGACACCCAAAGTAATTGAGGAGGTAGTCGAGCTGTTGAAGGCTCTCAAAGGGGAGGACGAACACTTGATCAGAGCATTTTTATGTCTTCTGAGATGATTTGATTTCACATAATGTCTATTTTACAGCCAGATATGCCATTAATTTGCATGATAGCGAGCCAAAATGTGACATTTTTATTTAGACGTCCTCACAATGTTTGGAGAACAATTGGGTGGTGTTTTTTCTTCTGTCAGTCTTTCAGAGCGGTGGCGTCTCATTATATCATATCTAACAGAGCAGTGAATAGCTGCCTCTCTCCTCACATTGCTGTGTCAGGTCAATGTGCCATTTTTTAAGTGGTGACGGGAGGGAGGAGGTGGGGGTACACTGTTGACAGCCAAATGATGATTTCACATTTAACTCTATGTTGTTGTTTACTCACAGCAGAAACTAACATAAGAAACAAAGAAAGTACTTTAGCCTGCATATTATGCTACATCCTATATTATCTGGCCAAAAAATTGACTGTTTATTCCAGTTTTGCTGTGGACATCCCTCCAGGAAGTGTTCAGTGTGACTTAGTTTGATACAGTTCCACATTTTGATGTGGAAGAGGATCTGTAGGTACCATGTAAAGACAGAGTTTTTCAGCCGTACGTCCACAGCACAGGCCGACGCTCTCTCCTCTCTCCTGTTAGCTCAGGCTGGCAAACCGGGCAAGTCTGCATTTGGCGCCTGAAGCGCTGAAGCGAGAACAAGGGGCTTCTTTCCCATGAACTGGAGCCAAGTGCCAGCACTTAAGGTGAAGGGCCGAGGCGCTGGAGAAGTAATTTAATCTGAGGCTCTGCCCAATTCCCTGGGCGGCCGAGTTTAAGAAAGGTCACACAGAGAAACAGGCACTGGTGACCCCTTCCCAATTACGGGCGCTACAGCAGAACATATCACAGCACCGTCCAAAGTGACAGTCATTTAGCAGCAACTCATCTGAGGGGAGGAAGTGGGAGATGGATGATAAGGAAATAAAAAATGATTTGCCAGGACCTGTTAGCCACTTCTCTACACAGGCCTGCTGCTCCCCCAGCTCCTCCCTGTCTTAGTCGCACACACTCCCTCTCTCCCCCTTTCTCTCTCTCTCTCTCTCTCTCTCTCTCTCTCTCTCTCTCTCTCTCTCTCTCACTCTCCCTCTCCTCTCTTGCTCTGTCTCTTCCCACCCCCTGCCACCCCTGCTGCCCATCTCCCTCCTGCTCCACAGACACGTGACAACTCCGCATGATTATTGGCGCAATCACTCATGTAACAGCCTGCCCAGCTTTCCGTGGGGGCTCCAGTATTTGTCACTGTCACTTCCCCAAGTGCTCCGCCATTGTCTTGGAAATTGTATGTGTAAGGCAAGAGATGCCTGTGACCCACTTCGACAAGGGAGCCAGCGATGTGAGGGCGCTCATCACACAAAAAAACAGCAGTTTGATGTGTCCTATTATGTGTCCCAGCAAGAGCCATAAATAATTGTGACAAGTTTTTTGTTGCGCGTGAAAGTCCTTGACTCTGCCTCCTGTTCCAGCACCTCCTCTCTCGTATGGAGACGCTGCCAAGCACCCCCGATGATAGATGGCACGGTGCAGCAAATGACAACGGGATAGATTTTTAGTTTGTGCTTTGGAAAGGATCAGTAATGGTGCTTTGCTGTACAAAGCAATAAAAGAGAAGGACAAGAGACAGAGGGGGAGAATGAGGGGAAAACAAAAAAAAAAAAAAAGATCTATGGATGCTGGAGAGGGAAGAATGATGGTCGGTGACGCATGATTTTTGGGCATTTGAGCACTTAGATATATGAAATCAGGGTTTGTCAAGATGGAATGCGCGGTGGGGTATTTGGCCGCTCACCGCAAAAACATACATAAAAATACATGAAATACACTTGGTGGTATTATATTGTCCACTACAACTGGAAAAAGAACAGTCCTTTCTTTTCTTTCTAACAATAAAACAACAAATTGATATACCCCAGTACAGCTGCATTGTGTTTTCTTGACAAACAGAAGCTGTATGCAGTTGTTCAACTATTCATTTGAGTGCATTGTTTCTGCTCTTTTGTTCCTTGCCAAGCAGTGATTTCAGACTGCTTAGCAAGAAGAAAATTTTTCCGTGAGAAATCGACACGGACATTAGATAAAGTACCACCTGCAGGTCCTGGGTGCCAGGCGGGCAGGATACTGGTAGACAGTATGATCAGTCATGGTAATGAGTGCAAGGCCGGCGTTGCATGCTTTGAATTATATGACTTTGAGGCCTAGGCACCCTCAAAACCGGGCCTCGGCCATTAGTTCAACCACTCTCTCCTTATCTCGCAGTCAAGCTGTGAAGTTTTAACTGTGCCATCATTCCCCCTTTTTCCTCCTTAAATTGTTCCACCTCCAGAGCAGAGCAGAGTGGGAATGCTCATAAGATTATTGGTGATCTTTAGTTAAATTGATGTAAAGAGCTTCTTTTGCCTGAATTACCCAAGTCAGAAGTGACATGAAATGAAATGATCCATTGATATAAGCAGTTTAAGTGATGCAACAGCATGTGAGCGTGTTTGTGTTTGTCTTCTTTAGCTAACCGCAGACGCATTTGCTAATTGTATTCTGCTTCCTCTATCACAATTATTAATTTATCTCTTAAGACCACTGCGGCAGCGACGATCATTCATGCCGCCGCATCCGATAGTTAAGAAGTGGGCTTCCGTAAAAATCCATCATGTACATCAATGCACATTACTGAGGTAATTAAACAGGAGGTAATACCGCCAGATATCGTAAAATATCAAAGGGTGATCATACACCCCTCAGCAATGTACAGCCTCAGCACATGGAAATGATGCAGTAGATGAGGGATCAGCTGCAAAAACTCCAGCACACAAATGTAAATGTAATTTGTCTATTTTAGAGTGTCCGTACCTTAGCCTATGAAAAATACTAATTATTTGAAATATACTGATTACAGCTAGCTGAGAAAGTGGCATTAAAATAATTACTTGTGAGCCCTCTCAGAGTTTGTACATTTAGCACTGTACCACCATTAGGAATAATCTGTCCAATTAAAGGTTGTGTAATTAATTAAGTGCACATTCTGTGAAGAGGAGAGGGGAGAAAATTTATCAACCTGCTGAAATATGACCTATCTTGTCCAAAAGACTAATATGTTTAAACAAAAGATGAAAATTGATGACAACATTATTTGTAACAAAATGCTCACTGTGCAACTATGATGCATCTGTACTTGGATCCGGCTTCGGAGCATTGTCCTCACAAAAGCTGTGATGTATTACCCCCGGCTGCCTGGCAGTAACTTTCAATGAAGGGCGCCTTAGTCTGTTACTTTATCCCACTTCACATCTCAGGCCTTCGCTGGAAGCATCGTCTGGCAGATTAACACGTGTTTTCACATGTAGAATTGCGCATATGAATTCTGTTGAGGCCTGAGTAGTAAGATATAGCTGTGGCATATGATGTTGTGAGGAGCTGAGGAAGTGTTGGCGCTGAGCGGACATCCTGATACCACCACCCAAAAGTGTAGTAGAGCAGAAAACATCTTGCTGTGCAAAACCTGTCGGGTCATTTCTGTTATAGCAGGAAATTTTGAGCCAATGTCCTGTGTGTGTGTGTGTGTGTGTGTGTGTGTTTCTGTGTGTCTGTTTGTGTGTGTGTGTGTTTCTGTGTGTGTGTGTGTGTGTGTGTGTGTGTGTGTGTGTGTGTGTGTGTGTGTGCATCTGAGATAGTGAGCGAAATGCCAAGTGCACATTCTTTCACCTGCCATTTCAGTTTGGTGCCAGCGCTACATATGGCCTGGATCAACACAGGCATCATAGCCCAACATTTAGTAAAGTAGAAGTACAAACACATCTAATGTTAGCATGACCAAGACATGCACTTTTATTTAGGAGCCACTTAGTTACAGTAAAAGTAAATGCACATTTATTTCAGCAGTGTGACAACATGATGTTCTAATAACAGCAATAACCTAAAGAAACAGGTTCTGAATTTAAATAATTAAGTTCATATTGTCTCAGACATTCACAATAAACTTTGTAGAGCCCTGGTTTGAACTGAAAAGTTGGACAAGATGACCATCGGTGGTCTAAGTAAGTAATGTAATGTAGTGTAGTGTGTGGTGTAAGTAGATCTGCAGCGCTCAATATCAGAACTGTATGTCCCGACCAACTGGCGGCACCTACAGGTAAGAAAAGTAACAACGGCAGCAGTTTTGACATGTCCGCAACTTGCAGGTAGTGAGATTCTTTTCTTTTCAAGGATCCGGTTTGTGTCTGAATTTTTTTTTTTTTAGAGTTTGGATTTTTTTCAGGAGCTATTTGTCAGTTTTCCCTGCTGCCGAATATGGTTTTTCGGGTGTTGGTGATTGTCGCTTGACAGTAGCTTCGGCCATTGTTGTGTTTACAAGACAAGAGGTTATAATACGTCCTGTGAGCAGCGCTATGTCTTCAGAGCAGACGGGAGGCTACAGTGAGTCGCTATCGGAAAGTGATGCGACAGGCCAAGGCTAGCTGGTTAGCGTGCTAACTTGTGAGTGTGAGTGAAGGAAGGAAGTTTGATGCTGAACTTGCAACATTTATTCCAGACTGGTTGGTAAACAGCTGTTAATGCTGATGTTTGTAGCAATAGCAAAAACGCATGGCTCCTTTAATCTTGCGTGAGTAACAAAAGTTAATAAAATTGTTTTGTTAACTGGATATTATTTTTGCTGAATAGTGGGACGAGTGCAGAGTTCATACTACTCTGTCAGTGTGAAAAGCAGCTCTGCTTAATATATACTATTAAATATAAATGTATAAACTTGGTTGCCTGGCAACAAAGTTGAACTTGGCTTAAGTTTCGCCATCTAGCAAAGAAGTGCATTGGCCAATCAAATACATGCATGCCCACATTCGTGAAAAATAAAGTGATTGCCACTGTGAGAACTTTGCAGAGTTATAAAACCCCGTCTCTGAGTTTCAGAAGTTGCTGTGCAGCGTTTTTTCTGTATGTGATTCAGACTCATGGATCTGTTACTGCAGCAGCTATCACAGATACTGTTCAAGGCTGAGGCTGGGTCCTCTTCTCAGTCTAGAGCTGCTGATTTTCAGCTTTCAGAGACTTTAATTTCCAATTCCATGAATGTATTTTGTTACACGGATACAACATGATAGTAGTTGAACCTGTGGCCAGTTTGTATAAGTTTGTTTAAAAACTGAAAAGTGTTTCACGTCCTCTGCTGGTGACACCCTCTGTAAAGAACAGAAAGAAGAATAGGGCCATATTATGGACACATTTTCTGTCGTGTAAGTGATTTCACAAAGGCAGGTTATGGTGTGAGCTCTATGAGCCCCGTGGCCCCTGTGTGCTTGGTGGTGGAGGGCAGTGCACCACTGCACCTTCCCAAACTGCCATCCAGCTGACAGCTCCCAGCCAGGGGAGAGAGGCAGAGAGGCAGAGAGGAGAGGGAGACATAAATCCTATGTCCTATATAAAAAGAAATACTATCCGTGTCAGGGAAAGGTGGGATGCCCTAAAATGAATGATAACAGACTCATTAAAAATAACGGCCGCCTAAATGATAAATAGCTCGCCTTCTGAAAAGAGCTCAGGACAATGGCTTTAACAAATTAAGACTGCAGTGCTCTGCCTAAAGGTGTTATTGCCCCTCTTCTCTTTCACCAAAATATCACCTGGTAATAACACTCTGTCCAGATTTCCATTATGGTCATCACACTCACTTATGGATAACTTTAGACCAGTAATGTACTGTACATGATACCTACCAGTTCATTTTGTTGTACTTTAATTCTACAAAACTGAATTTGAGCATGTGGTTGCAGAAAAAAAGCTTTAAGAAACTTATTCATGTGTGAAATAAAAAAAAACAAACTATAAACCATCTAATTTATTCCACATCAGCTGGCATTTGCAAACGAGAGCCTAACAAGGATGCTGCTGGGTCTGGCACTACAAACAGACCACTATTAAACATGTAAACCTGGCACCATACTTTAAAACCAATAGCCCGGCGTCTGAGACAGATCTCACATTCCTAATGATGACAGTAAATTAAGCTAAACTATCTCCACACATTCAAAACTGTACACATCTTTTTCGGACTGTAAAAACTCAGCCAGCGTTCGTCAAGTATAAACATTTACATCTGTGTGACATAAACAGATTCCACCGCTGTAAATACTGCGGAGAAGAGACAGAGCCGCGGCCTGTCAGGGGGAATGAGAGTGAGGAATGGATGACTCGTGCGAGTTGCTGACTTCTGAACTGATAGACGTCCACTCCCAAGCAGGCTTGATGGGGGCAGACGTGTCCGTGAGTGCACCCTCTCCCCGTCTCTTCTGTAAACACTGGGCATTCCACACGCATGAGGACATCATTTAGCAAAAGCTTTGTCAAGAATTCAAAGACCTGCAATGACAAGAGTTATGTGGCTCACCCAGAATGGTGTGTTTTACGTCGCCCCATGAATCATGAGATCTCCTCTGTTTAGAATAGAGATATATGTAGTCAGATTGAGGGGGGGTTGGCAACATGGACAGATGTTAAATGGGCTCTGATATCAGGTAGAATTTTGTGTGGTTGCAGGGAATGTAGTATTGACAAACTTTTAAGTTAAGAATTTTACAATGTGCATGGGAAAACATGTTTGTGGCGTTTTAATTCCAGTCTGAGTTCTAGCAGGGGCCAGTACATCCCAACTCTGATGTCTTTATGTATAAAACCTGCCCAAAGGACAGATACAGGAAACAAGGCTTTGATCCAGCTGACAGCAGGTCCCAGTACATCTGGTCTGGTAAAAAACAAACCTCACACACACACTTGTGTAAATGTCAGCACAATTTAGATTTTAATTTCTACCAAGTTTGTGAAAAACCTTATGTAGTTTTTCTGGCTCCCGTGCTTCCATATTTAGTGTAACATTTATATCCTGATGTCCGAGAACGAATCCAATCTGTTCTTTAGGTAATCACTCAGTCTGTGTACAGACAGAGGAGGGGAGGCAGGGACTTCTCAAAAGCAAACACAGGGTTTTTGTGGGTCTCTTAAAGAATCTTTAGAAGTCTAAACTCCTATAATCTGAATTTAATGTCTTAAAATGTCTTAACTACAATTTTGACAGGTCTTTAAAATTGATTGGATTATGAATGTTACTTTCATAAAGTTGCATTAACCTCAGTCTCTCTCTTAAATGTGTTTTTGGGAAAAATCTGTATTGATCCCGCTGTAACAAAAACAACTTGGAACCAAAAACCACTAATGCAAAACTGTGCAGCACACCTAGCTAGTGTATCGCTATACGGTGTTTTGGTGGGCTAATGAGGCAACTTCTAGACGTAATAAGTTAAAATTGTTTCTGTAAACGTTACTTTCATCTAACATGGGTAAGTGCAAGTTCAGTGAATCTGGCTTAGTTGAAAATAACAAATATGAGACCCGCTGCACCTTGTGCAAGACAACGCTAAACTTAAGAACTTAAGGGTATGAAGTCATTAGAGTTGAATGGGAAGTCATCACCCAGTATTGTAACTCCTGCAACTCCGGTAACACCCACACACATTGGTGTTTCTGTAGTTGTGAGGACAGTCATTGACATAACACATTCCCTAGCCTTTTACCCCTTCACAAATTAATGCTTAATCCTGACTCTAACTCTACGCTTAACCTAAACTTAATTGTAACCTGAACCGTAAAACCAGCCTTAACCCTCAAACAACCTTTTGAAGTCGTAGAGGTCTTAAAAAGGTCTCAAGAAGTCTTAAATTTAACACGTTGAAACCTGCAGAAACCCCGAAACAACAAATCCAGTTCTTACATGTATTTTAAATTGTAATGTGTATTTGAGTGATACTGTTTGAATGCCAAAGAGCTTGGTGACTACTAATTAACTGCTTCTTGGTGCGTAAAACACACCAGATTGCTTTTAAATGCAGCTTCCTTCATCTGTGTTCTGTCAGCTTGCATCTTCAGTAAATGACTGCAGCGTTTCGCTTAGTGTGATCATCTAAGAATGGAAAAAGAGTCACTCCTAAATGGACACTGAGGTTTTTGTTTAAATCAGATATCATGTATTGTGCTGTGTGCATTTAAATGTGCTTACTTTGCTAACAAACAATGACCCTGTAATCTCTGTAATGATTCCAAACCGAAGCCGTTTAAAGAAATGGTAGTTTGAGTGAAAGTTGTGGACAAGAGTTGCGAGGGGAGGGTGATGGGGGTGGGTGGTGGAAGAGGGGTTTCTAGACAATTCAAGCATTTGTACGGCTTGATTATACATAGCGACGCTGTGATAAGGCTTCATTGAAATTTACAACAAGCAATCTCTACCATATGGACTCACCAAATGGAGATCACAGACTAGCAAAAGCAATCAGCTTTTTAATTAACAGAATTAACAGTGCGATGTTAAACCATAATGACAGCAATAAAAACAGTTGATGTGACAATCAAAGTGCACCAAAAACATTCATAACCATTATTTTCATTAGTCTGAGAGAAAGACAATAGCAGTGAGTGGGGTTATATTGGAGAGGGATCTCAGACCCCCCCCTGTAATCACACTTGAATTAGCTGCAGATACTGCAAATACTCCAATAGGCCATAAAACACGGGGTCACACAACTCTCACTTGGGTTTATCTTGGACACTTCATTTCATGTTGGCCCCATCCTTTGAAGGAGTGAGCAGTGTCAGAGGCAATAAACATCTTGCATTGTGAAACATTTCTGACTGTGACATGAGGCTCAGATCTACAAGAAGTTGGCCGATCCGCCGAGATTCATCTTCCAAAGCAGCCACTGCTGCACCACGACCAGAGATCTGATCAGCAGCTCAGAGACTTTGGCAGAAAATAGCAGTTTATTGACCATAAAAAAAAAAAAAAGGAACGTGTGCGTGTACACATAAAAGCACAAGCGCACGTCCGCACACGCGTCCACACACAAACACCTACACATACAGAGATAAACCATAGCACCACAGCAAGGGCCATACCCCCGGCAACAGCACACAAAAGAAAGTCAAATTATTAGAAATAATGAAAAGCCATCAATAAGAATTCTGCAGAGACTCATTTCATTCTGTTTTCAACAGCGCTTTTCAGCCTATTATTTTCTGTAAATGTTAACATCGCCAAGCCTGCCTATTGATTCTATTATTTTTGACCTTGCATTAGTGTCGGCTAATCTCGCATGCTATAAAATTTCATTTCATAGTGAAAAATACTCCAAGGCCCTAAGGGTGAGTTATACACAGGTTGCGGCACCCCTGGGATTCATAAGTGCACATGCGGGTAAACAAACCGTACATTTAATGTTTCTTAGATGAGTGAGCAGCGCTGGGGGTTTCATTTCTTCCTAAACCTCCCGGATTTTTTTTTTTCTTTCTTCTTTGTGAGGTGGCTCAAAGTGAGGGTTAGGTTAGAGAGGCTCATTCAAAGATGAATGTGAGGAATCTTCCAAAACGATATTGTATTTTCACTCCCGCACACAGGCCTGAAAAGAATGCTGATCCAGGGAAGCCAAATACTTTTTTTTTCCTTTTCTTTACAGTGCATGTATGAAGCATCACCGAAGATTGTTACATTTTTCAGATCAGATTCAGGAATGACCCAAACTTGACCTGGATGGGAGAACAATGAAGCAGCACCCACTCTGCACAGACTATTATTCAATTGACACATAATAATCCCCAGTTGTAGTCGAATACAGAAAAAGGAAAGTTTATAGTAATCATAAAATGTGAAATGAGAGCTGGTACCTTGATAGGAAAGCTAAGAAAAATACTTTCATCATTGATTTGGAGGTATAGACAACAGCAGTAAGTCCTCACAGACTTAAAAAAAAATTAGCATATTTATGTTGGAGCGGCCCTGGTTGAAAAAAAACCTCCCAGATTACAATGTTTACAAATTTGTGTTAAATATTGTAGGTAAAGTACAAGAAATATATATATTTTTGTGGGGCAGAGGGAGGGAGAGAGGGGATGACATGCAAAGGGCCACGGGTCGTATTCAAACCCGGGCCGCTGTGGTTATAAGCCTTAATAGTACGCGCTCTATCAGGTATTTTGTGTGTCGTAACTGCCCTCCATCAGATTATTCTGGAAGTAATCAAAATTTGGATGAAAGGACAAGTAGGTGGCTGTCAAAATAAAGTTTACCAAAGAACAATTTTAACAACAGCAAAACAATGTCAAAATGTCTGTAAGAACTTATACTCAGTCGGCATAATTCAAGCTTCAGGTGTTTGTCTGCTCATCCCAACTAAACCATGATGTGATTTTCTGAGTTTGATATATAAAGGGCTTTCTTTACTCCCCTTACAAGCAGCTGCAATGTTACAGAAAAAGAAATGTTGCAGAATTGTAAGTGAACTCTCTCTATCTTAATATCTCCAAGGGAATTTGGTGAATTTTGCTAAATGAGAGCTTCTTTGAATTTGCCTATAACATACAATTAGATGCATGAAATTTGGATTCCGGCTGCACAAGTAGTTTACAATGTGTTTTTATTTTTTTCTCTGGTTACCTTCCTTGTAGCCGCTACTTGTAGAAAACTTTGTTCCCCATGAAATATAAATTTGCTCATTCAGAATTCCTAGAGGATGAGTAAGTGATAAAAATGGATGAAGTATTAACTCTCTTTTGCGTATAATCACTCCAATATTTTCACCTCAGAGACTGCAACACTAACTCAAAAGTCCACTTTGAGCTCTGCACAGAATCAAGCGAAAGAAATATTAACTTTGTGTTAACTTATAAATCTGCAGGTAGTTATAACATCATGAGAGTCTAAAGCCTGTAATAAAGGTCTGAATGGTCATGTTTATCAATACATAAATCCCGATAATACAGCTACACTCAAAGACTGTTTTTAATTAGGCCAACATTAAAATGCCATTATCAAATAAATACAGCTAAATAACTGGTTT
This sequence comes from Seriola aureovittata, assembly GCF_021018895.1. Taxonomy (NCBI): domain Eukaryota; kingdom Metazoa; phylum Chordata; class Actinopteri; order Carangiformes; family Carangidae; genus Seriola; species Seriola aureovittata. The sequence continues at coordinate 27,442,268 of NC_079372.1, forward strand.
ATTTTCTGTTGGTGAACCTGATGCACAACACTGTCTGTTAATGGAGACCAGACTTGGCCAGACAGTCTGGGTTTACGTGTCTGAATAAATCAGGAATCATACAGTCATGTCATGACATCAATCTGCCGGCCCAATCATAGATCTAATCTGTGCTTTTTATTCTCAAATCATTTGATAAGCATGGCTGTGATTATCATCCCGCCCTGTTCATTGTTTTTTTTTGTGTGTGTGTGTGTGTGTGTGTGTGTGTGTGTGTGTGAATGTGTGTGTGTTTTTTTTTTTTTTATTCACGTCCAGATTAGTCTGCAGATGTGTGTTTATCTATTTTTAATGTTCCTCCTACCTTATCACACTTTTCAATTTGGAACTTTTGACGCAAACATGCTGGAGCACTTTGCTGCAGCTCCAAAATTAGAGAGAGAGAGAGAGAGAGAGAGAGAGAGAGAGACCCAGTGATTTTCCAACAGTGGATGCCTGTGTTCTGGGTGTCACTTTGGTTAATAATCTCCTACCAATCCTTCAACTTGGGTGCACGTTCAGGACGCTTCAAACCATGAAAACAGCTGGCTTTGTGCAGCCCAACTGTCAGAGTCTCCTTTGCTGTCGATGATGGAAATATCAAACCAGTGAGCCGTGAGTGGACATCTCAATCTGAATCTCTTCAGCTCAGCTAAACCACAGCCGTCCTCCCACTGATAATTCATGCAACATACACTCACATTAGCAGCACGCTGAACCGTCTCTATACTGTACTCTCCCCTTCTTGCAATGATACACAGGCAACATCAAGCTCAGTAATTCTGTTAAACTTGAAATGAAATGGATTTTTTTTCCATGTCTTAGACTTGGCCATCACTTTGATACACAATTGTCCAATGAGCATCAGTTCAATATCTATTGCGGCTCCTGCTGTGGCTTCAAATGTTGAACAAAAGAAAAGTGAATTTAATGAAGAGTTCAGTGATAAACATAAGACACAGCATTTTCCCCACAAAGCACATATAGTTCCAGAAATGATCTCCATTTAGGGGATGAGCAGTTTAACGTTGATACCATCAGGTGAACACAACATCAGTCCTTTTTCAGCTGTTACTACATTATCATGCTGCTCTCAGTTGCTCTGCCAGCATGCACTCAACCTCCCCATTTATTTTAATCATCACATCAAACTAAAAAAAAAACAAAAAAAAAATGAGGAGTAATAGGTGTGGCGTTCCATGGGAATCATAATCAACACACGTCTAAACATTTCAGTCATTCGTCAAATAAAAACAAAGGATATATCAGTATCTATTTAGAAAACCTGGATCTTAGATTTATTAACAACTAGATAGGATGGAAATTAAAACATTGAAGTTGGTTGGTTTTCCACAGAGAGCAGATCACAGTCGGATGTTCAGAGGAGAGGAGGAAGGAATGCCGTGTTTGTTTTCCTTCTTCAGACCACCATTATGTGTTTTCAATACGATGTGAGTCGGAGATAAAATTATAGAAGTCCCCAGGGCTCATCCAAGTTTAACAAAGCACCAAGGACAGACAACCTTAAGCCCACACAGCGCTACAATCCTCCTCTCATGGAGAATGTAATAAATAAATGAGCAGATGAGTTTGGTTCTGACAAGTGAGGGACATGGTGCTCCCTGTGCATTTTTGATAGTGATCTAATTCATCTGGCAGGCGTGGATGTTGATTAAATCAGAATGTCAGCCACTTGACAGGACAAGACACAAGCCGGCGTGGAACCTGTTTGAACAGCGTGAGCCGTGCAAGATGGCCAGGGAGATTTGCAGCGCTGCGTGGCTGCTGAACTCTACGAGCCGCCCTGTTATCATCGCTTCCCACAACACGTCCAGAGAGACAGACAGACAGACAGACAGACAGACAGAAAGAGAGAGACGTGGAGGAATCCACCGAGGCCAACCTCTTCTGTTTTCTCTCAGGGTGACATCCGCCCTCTGACACCCTGGGTAAACAGAAGGGTGTGATGGCACGACCATGTTCCCCTTCACTCATATGTGCTTGATGCCTCCATCAAATCTCCTTGACAATCACAGAGCCGGCGGCAAGACATACGTACGTGCTGAAATCACGGGCCCTGTAATTACGGGGAACCAAAGCCTCTCCGAGCAGACTCACTATATGAAAGACCATCAATGGCAAATCAGAGCAAAGAATGCTAAGGGTTGGTCTGTCGGCAGCCGCACACAATAGGAGCATGATAAAGGGGGAGTTTCAGAGACAGAAATCGTTGAGGCAGGTTGCTATTTAACTGATGAGTGCCTCTCCAGAATCACTATATCTGTGGAAAACTATTGCTTTCACCCAAATTCAGCACAATACCCCCAACCATCTGCCAAAATATGACAACAGACTGATGTAAACACACTTTGGAGAAAGGATACACACTGCTCGAGATTCCTTACATAGACAAGAACTACAACTGACACTTGGCAATCTCTGACGTCAGATCACTGTTGTCTAATCAATATCTTTATGTAATATCTTTATATCACTTTATCTTAACGTGTTTATCTCGACGGTGGGATTGAGATTTGGCACAAAATGAAACAGAATCGAGTCCTCGGGTGACTCCTCTCCTGCCTCCCGCTCACCTTCCTGCATGCACAGCTCCAAGGAGGTCAAAGTTACATGTACAAAGTCACTCTACTAATCTCCTTTGTCACTCATAAAATTTACACAACATCTCCCTCATGGAGGCCTGTCAGTTTGCTGCTGCCTGTGGCTGTCAGAGAACACAGATAATTACTCGGAGGGATCAGAGAAGGCCTTGATTATTTATAGGGCTGGATGTCTGAAAAGAAAAAATACTATATGCTGCTTTGAATGATTTCCTCTTAGTAATAATATAAGATTATTATTGCTCTGGATTTTTTTTTCTTTTGTTTTAACAATGTAAGGATTTTATTTATTACTCACAAAGTGAAAATTTTTTTTGAATAAAGTCTGAAGTGTGAGATAGAACTTTTTCTAGAATCTCAAATGGCCATAAAATATTGAGACTGAACAGTCAGAGAAATCTATTACATCCTCTTCAAGTGAAACTTTCTGCCAGTGCACGAGAAGCTGTCTCTCATGCTGGACATGACACACTGGACATACGTCATACTCAGTCTGTGGCATATGAGCAATGCTGGTCAGATGAATGACACGAGGATGAAACAGTCAAAAACATGGTGTTTTTGTTCACTTTTTGTGGCTATGATCTCAACTGCTGTTTGGGTTTCATTCTCTCCCGTGATAGCAGCATGAAAAAGCCCATGAATTATACTAAGCCATGTGTGAGGAAAAGAGGGAAGAAATGACGATCACGTTACAGTGATGACTGCTTTTGATTTACCTCACCTTCAGATCACAAGCAACTCCTTTTTTTTCTGTAGAAAACTGTGCTGTAATTTAATGGTTTAATAGCCCAGTAATATTTGGGATTTAAAGTCCCTGAAAACTTGCTTGGCTTCAAATCTTAAATAGCTCTCCCTAAAACTGAATGTTCATGGCTAAATAAGCAACAATCAAACTACAGGTCAATCATTGTTTTATCAACAAAATCTATGATAAAAAACAGAAAGTATCCTACATGAAAATGAGAATGACGGTTGACTACGTCAGTGGTTCTCAAACTTTTTCGCATCAAGGACCCCTAAAGTGACACAAAGTAGACCATGGACCCGGGTATGATTAGATTAGATGATAAGATTTTGCTTTTAGATGTTCTAGTTACAGAAAGTGTTTGAAACCCATGAGCATATTGTCATATATTCTGTCATTGTGTTACTAATGGAAGGAATTGTAGTGAAAATAAATTATTCCCCTTTTGCAGGGGACCCCCAGGAACCCTCATAAGGACCCCTTGTGGTCCCAGGACCCCAGTACCAGGACTAAGGAAATAATATATTACTTACATAAAGGTAAGCTTACATAACATTATCAAGTGCTGTGGATGTAGTGTTAGTATTAAGTTGGGTATCCGTGTTGTGTTGCTATTTGAAGGAATGTGTAAATGCCAGGATTAATGTCGGGATCAACCATCGACTTGCTACAGAAATATCTCGATGTTATTCAGTGTTTTAGCTTCTCTTCTCAAGCTGAACTCCAGACAATGAACAGTGTTTTAGTGAACAAGTGAGTAAATCCAGCTTCTGGATGATTTGCTGCTCTGTGCTAATGCTAATGCCAATGCTAGGGCTAGGTGAGCAGGAATGATGCGCAGTGAGCAGTTCTGTTCAAACAGCCCGAGTTTGGGGAAATGAGGAAATGAAAACACGGGAACGGGAACAAATAAACAGCGTCTTTTCCACCAACCATGCGATTGACAAGAATGAGGCATGTATCCATGGTAACACAAAAAAGATGGTGGCAGCTGTAAAATGCTTAGACTACTTTGAGACTAAACTTTCACTTACAAAAACTGATATACATATACAACAGGTGCCAAAATTACCACTGCTTTATAGGATTTATTAAAATCTGCTTCATCTGGACTCTGTGGTTGTGGTTCTGATCAGGCTAGACTCACAGTGACCAAACAAGGATCAGGATCAAGCATGTTTTCAGGGGTTTTAAAGCCCTGGTTAAAACCATCTCACGGCTGGTCATACCTTCCAAATACATGTGCCTGTTTAAATCTAATACGCCATTTAAATGCCAGCTTAATAAGAGATGGCAATTCCATGTGCAAATCAATTTGATATCTACAGGGACTGAAAAGTGCACATCACACATTACGAGCCAGGATCAAGCTGGGGGTAGGTGCCTCTCCTCTCAGAATTACAAGGAGAGTTTGCAGACGGATATGAATTTACAATTAGTCTCATTCTGGCGACTTCTTAAGGTTTGTGACAGTGTCTGGGGTTCCACTAAAGGCCATGTGTGTGAAGCCATGAATTTCTTGCGACAGGCTATGATACCAGAGAGGCTATATTTAGGGAGGATAACTAGTACTGCACGGTATAATCTGACATTTGTACCACAAGGGAGTCATACTGCATTGCTCACAAATGACAGTGTCACTGTTGGTTTGTGTCCCCGGTGGAATAGGTTAAAGAGAACAAAACATGTTTTTGCAGTGGAGTGCCGCTCTGCAAGACAGATCTAATAAAACTGTATTTGATTGTGGGGGTATGATCTGACTGTGGCTGTCACTGGTGAGTGAGCCCCCTGAGCGCGGAGACAGCAGCAGTCTGGTTGAAAAGGAACAAAGAGTCCCTGGGAGCGGTCTCAGTAGACTCTGAAACAGGAGTCTGCATGACTGGCCTGCTTTTGATGGCTGACTTCAGCAGGGCATTTCAACTTCCCCTCTCCTTCTCTGGCCCTCTAACCGGGGACAAAGAGAACAAACAGAGGCCACTGTTGTTCTGGCTTTAATAGCTGTAGATTTTCCTTAGATTTCAAAGCACATCACCTAATATGAGCTTTTCATGAATAAACATGCTGCATGTCTTGGGCAGCGTAACATTTTTATCAATCTACAGTAACACTTTCTATCTGATCCCTCATGTGGCGTCGTAGTTTAAATTATAACATCAACCGTCGTATTTGAGTACCTGTCAAATCCTTTTAAAGAAAACAAGCATGATGTAATTCTGTTCAACCAGGCAATTCATTAGCCCAAGTCAAACACTCGTCCTTCTGCAGTTGGCTGCTGTTGTCTACCCCTTGGGGTGGGGTTGGGGGGGTGGGGGGTGGGGGGTGGAGGAGCCACTTGCGTCCACATTCACCAAGGTGATCAAACCTGCGTCAGCCTACACCTGCCTCCCCTCTCAGGAGGAACCAGGACAGGCTGCACAACAAAGCTGCGGCGGCACACTTGGGGAGTTCGGCTAACTGCGTCTTCAATCACCACATCTCAGCGCCATCCGAGGATTGCGGGCATTTAGGGAAAAAAAAAAAAAAAAAAGAAGCAGGAATGTACATGGAGGAGTTTGTTTAGGATGCATACTGCACCAGCTGATTGATGCACGAGGAATATTCCAGCCACTTAGCCACTGTAGTGCTCTAGCAGTTATATGACACCTTGCATTTTTCTATACAGCCTCTGCACACTCTTCCAAAGCACCCTGCAGATGGAGAAACAGTATTGCTAATAAATAGACATATGGAATATGAGTGTTCAAGACATCTTTACTAGGAGACAGTAAAGCCATGTTAGCCGAGGCAGTAGAATATTATACCAGCTAGATGCTCAGTGGAGATTTGGGGATCAGCAATGTGCAGGCTGTTTTTTTTCAATGATATGTTTGAATTATTTCTTATGGGTGTGCATAATGGCAATATAAATCTTTCTGGGTGTGCAATTACAAAGACTGGCATGGTCTATTCCCCGCTGGGTGATCGCCTGCGAACAATGACATATTACTGGCTGGCCGGCAGTGGTCATTAAGAACTGATATGGGATTTATGGCCAGTCTTTAAACATGAGATGGCATTAAAGAGATTTGAATACAGTCAAAATGGCACAAAGAATCCTGCCTGAGCAAGATGAAGCTAATGAAGTGTGTTGGAAAGCAGGGGAATATAAAGTTATTTTGGGTAAAGCCAATTTCTCATCAAGCAAAATGAGTCTGATTTTAATCACGGGTTGTCAGAGTCCATAACAAGCTCGCTGTGTTATTATGGTATTGTATTGGTGAGGTTTTATAGAGCTGTAATGAGCAAAAGTTTAACAATTAATATATTAACACACGGTTCAATTTGTAATAATAAAATACACGTTGAAAAGCAGATGACAGAATGTGAAATCGTGACGTGAGGTATGAAGGGCACGAGGCGATTATATTACACAAAATTTACAAATGACGCCAGACCTTGAGAGGCGGCGCAGTATCATGGCAGTCAGTGTTTCTGCATGGCGACAAAAGCTCTCCATATAATGCTGCTAATTTCCAGTGGCAATTAAGGAGTCTTACATTCCACATGATACCTGCTGAGTGAGTATAAGGAGCTTAAACATCAGATGTGTTCATTGGAAAGTGAGAAATAAAGACTTTGCCTCATCATATTAGTGCCAGCCCTTAAAGTGACTGTTTATCATGAGGTAGTGCTCAAGGTTTTAATGAGCTCCCTGCCTGTTCTAGTATAATTCCAATTAGTCCCTCCGTCTCATATAATGGCATGATTACCTTGTGAAGCCTCCATTGTTTTCTGTACAAGCCTTGAAAGGAACCCTGACTATTTTAATCTGTTTCCCAGTGGCAGCGCACCTGCCAAGCCAGTTACACCTCCTGCAGAATGATCACAGGTATTGGTTCATTAATACAGAGAATGGCAGTGTATGAATCCCCCCCGGTCACACCTAGCGGATAGATAAAAAAATGAATGTTAAAATCGCATTTTTTTTTTTTTTTGACTGCATTTCTCTCTCAATATTAAATTCACACCATTCAGATTTGCATTCAGCGAGGAGAAGGCGGAGTTTATTGAAATAAGAAACCTGCAAAATAGCAAAAATATTGTGCATATTTTACTTTTTGTCTCGGGTTGTATCTCAAACTGCTCGTGTAATAGTTATCATGAATATCTCAGCCCACTTATTATAAAGTGAGACTGATCTCAGTCAAAGTGAGGACAAATCCTGCAGCTGTGTCAGCCTCTAAAGTAAGGGCCATTACCTCAATTTTGGTCGCTGCCATTTCAGAGAGAGGGAGAGAGAAAGAGGGAGAGGAGAAGAAGCTATTTTTGATCAAAACCCAGGCAAGAGGAGAATCAGTCATTAGCAGCAGACATTTGCACTGTCATCTTGTTTGGACAGCCTGTGGCTTCCACTTGAAGACAGTTCTGGTTCTAGAGGAGATGCACCCGCCGCCTCGTCCCTCGCAGTCTCTCCACACACAGGGCTGATTTAACCAAGAAACTCACCATAAAACCAAAACCACCTATCACTGATATATTTGCATAACAATAATAAAAATCAGTGCAGTGCTATTGTTGTTGATTCAATCTTTTCTTTTTTGCAACCTCCAGTGCAGCACGCTCTAACCCACACCATGTTTTTCCCAGTATCTTGGTAACTGATACAGGGCTCCGAGGACACTGTCTTGCACAAGAAACGTTTCATTCAAATCGCACTTTAACAGGGTATCAGCAACAACGAGCACAATAGGGGTGGGTGGTAATAACCAGAAACCTAAAACTGAATTTAGATTTTTTCTCTCAGATTTGACACTCGCGCAGAATAAGAGACAGGAGGAGAAGAAATGGTAATCTGCAAGAAAACCCTTAAAAGAATCAATTTGGCAAGGTGTCTGCGAATGTGACTTTATCCGGCACTGTGATTCCGACTGTCTCCTGTAAGAGTGGGATGACTGTCTTTCTTCCCCGCTGACAGGCAGACCCAGGCCAAATTGACAGTTCTTTAAAGCGCCTGACAGAAAGCCGCATTAATTAAGTCATTGCTGGACTTTAATTGTGTTAAGAAGTTGAAAAAAAAAATCTAATATGAGAAAAGGTTACCAAGTCCTCCGTGGTGTCAGATTTTCTACTTTCTATGAATATTAATGTGCCTAATGAAGACAATCTTCGCTTCATCTCCCCATTGTTCTGTATTCAGGTGCCAAGCTTTCACAGCCATTGATTTGTTGTTAAAGAACAAATATGTCATGGGAGAAAATGACTGCCATGTCTTTTATCTTAAATTTATCAAGAAAAACGCCTCTCTTTTCAGTTGAAGTGTGTGGTTTTTTTTTTTCTTTTAGGTTTTTTTTTTTTGTTATTCTAAAAAGATTTTAGCTGAGTGAGTGTCATGCAAAAGTTGTCAAGGTGTGTTTAGGTGTTAATTAAACGTGGTAAGCCAATTTTTGCTGTTCTGCTGTGAACAGGGAACAAAAGGAAATTCAGATTTCACAAGGTGCGGTGGACAACAAGTAAATTCAAAGCCAGCAAAGCAAACCAAGTCTTTGTTTTTAACCAGAGGCATACAATATTTAGCTTTTAGCATCCAGCACTTGAGCATATCTGTTCAAAAATATAACACAAATCACATTGAATGCTATCAGGGTGGAGGAGAGTAAACGTGTGGAGGATCATGATTTCTCCAAGGTGCAAGAGCTGCTGGGGTGCAACTGTCTGCTATCGCTGGCAGATAAAGTCATGTGATAAGATATTTGATGGCAACTTACAAGTTCTTTATGCCTACCACAGAGCCTGAGGTGGGGGGTTTGGGGGGGACAGAACAACACCAAGCGTTCCCCATACTTCAATATTAACCGGGCATCATGATTGCCAGACATATTGAAGAGACAAGAAATTCAAATGAACCTCTCTCTCCCTGTGATAAGACGATCTGAGTCCTTGTGAAAGATGAGCTATGGCTATTTCTGGAGAACGAAGTGCTCGGTCTCGCCACAGGGCAAACCCTGAATAGCCAGGGTTGGAATTACTTGAAAAGAAGGACTGGCTGATGTACTTGGCACTTGTCATTGAAGGAGTGTCTTTTGTTCACAACGCCATAGATCTCCATCTGAAGGAAACTGTACAAAAGAGGTCGTGTATTTGTGAATCCTTTTGTGAAAAATTAACAGAGGCATGTTGCAAGGGGAGAAAGGGGAGACTTGTCAGAAAATTCATTTTGCAGTATCTCATCTGAATTTACTGTTTAAATTTGGGGGGGGGGGGCCTGGCTTGTATCACCCCCCACTCCCTCCCCTAGTGCATCATTTTTTCCTTCTCTCCAAATGTCCGTGTCTTGGATGGCTGTTGAAAAGAGAGTAGTCACCATAGCTAATTTATGTTGCGGGTTGGGTGTACACAAAGTGTGAAGGATGGGGAACTATGCACATGTGGACGTCCCTTTATTGCATCTGACAGAGACGACTTCTTTCTGATGTCATCCCTCTGTGCATGTGGGAGTCAGTGAAGTTCACATTGTTTCCCAGCAGAGGAGTTGCACACACACACACACACACACACACACATGCACACACACACTAAGACATCATCAATTTAATACTTCCTTCAAGGGGAGCTGTGGTTTTATGTCTTAAAAGAGTATATGGTAATTCAGGCCAAGATAGATTTTACTCAGGTAATTTGATAAATGTGTTAGAATTTGCAAAACTTTTCAGCTCAAAAATGCATCCAATTTAGTTTTTGTCACTTAAAGGCCCGATCTGTGATCTATTGACTAACAATTTATATCTTTCAAATGATCTTTGTTTAGTTTTTAATGTATTTTAATGCCTTAAAAGGTTGTTTACGTCAATTAAGTTGGGAAATTATGTTGGTTATTTAAATTATAAGTCGGTTTTTAATCTATTAATCAAAGACCTCAGTTGTTTCTGAGAATATACATTTATGTGAGCGAAAAAAAAATGACTGATTGTGGCTTTAATGGCCCTCCCCCGTCACAATTTATGTTACATGAAGCAGATTTCTCAAAGGTAACTCGGCGGGGGGAAGTTCTTGCTCAGATTTACTTTAGTTCCCATGTGCTGTGAACCAGACAGGCTTTTATTTATGGGGAAAGTTTTGTGCTGCAATGATTATAATTTTGACACTGAGCCATAATCCAGTTTGGAAATGAATCAAATCTAATGGTTTAGTCGATGTCTTACATTTCCTTTTGATCTATCTGATCCCGTATGAGTACAATAATGTTAGTAATGATAATAATAATAACAATTAATATGGTTATTATTATTATTGCTTTGTTTTCATCTTTAATTGTGACTAGGCTGACCCAAAAAAAGACACAGGAGAACAAATGAAGAGGGAGCATCTGAGGGAAAGTAATGAAACGTCTTTCAACAACACTTTGTCTCTGTTCCTTTGGCCAAGTCTGGGATACCTATTAACACTCCCTTTAAATTATTCATTCTGATGGATAAAACACCTCCACAATTAATTGCATGTGAGCCACCCAACCCCCTTAAATCCTGTTGAAGAGGCTGAATTTCACAGCATGCTCTCGTTAAATGTATAATTTCCTTACACTGGACTTTTAAATATGGAGCTGACTGAAAAAATAATAACTTCCACTGTAAGGTACTGTATGTAAATACAGCAAAAATGGACGGTGGCTGATTAATAGGCACATATATGAAATATCCTCTCTTCATCAGGCCCCCCTTCTGTAATAATACATCTTGAGGAGAAAGAAAGGGAAACGAGAGACGCCCCTCTGATATGAAACTTTCCTATCGTTTGTATATTCTGTTTCATGGACATCACTTCAGAGCAAATGAGCACCATACTTCTCGCGCGCTCATGTAAATTACATCAGATTCCCAACCTTGCGCCATCCACTGTGAAAACGACATTCAATGTTATGTATTAATCATATATATCATCAATATATGCAGTGTTAATTGTCCTACTTCTTTAAGAAAAGAGAGATCTGGGGAACATGTTTCAGTTTGGGGAGGTCTCCTCTGTCTCACTTGTTAATTTGTAGACAGTGTGTACCATCATTTCATTTACTAACTCCTCATTCATGTTTGATTTTATATGAAGTTTTGCTCTTAACTTTCCGAGCTTAACTGTTGTTCCCACTGGGAGAGGAATGGGTAACACATTTGTGCATCACAGTCAAAGATTAAGTGGTTCGAAACTGCAGTATTGATGCAGGATACGAACATAAAGGCAGACTGATGGCTGCTACTAAACTGATGTTAGTGGCAGTATTGACATATTTGGACAATGCAAACTCTGAGGCAAAAAAAAAAAAAAAAAGTCATGCTGTAAGCACTGAGGGTAAATAAGCTTTGTGTTTTTGTAAAAGTCTTGTGTGCAGAAGCTCATCCAGGAAGGAGAGTGTGCTGCCCAGCTATTTATTGCTGTGCTGCTGAATGCAACGCCAGCTCAAAAGGCTTCAAATCATCGGGGAGATTGTTAGGCTTCTGTGAAAATTACGGAAATGCAGGGGAAATGGATGAGCAACACTTCATAACAATTAATCAGAGCCCGCTGATTAATAAAGTTCATTTTTTATTCTCGATGATTCAGGGGATTATCAAAAGGACACTGTCCTTGTCATTTTGATTAACAAACCCATCCTCGCTCTGGAAGAGGACGCGCTGAAGGGAGACGCTTTCTTTCGCCCATAAAATAAATATTGAATGAGAATATTAACTCGTTAACCTTGACAAGTATTTGTAATTTTCATAAGGGGGTAAACTAGCAGATTCAGCACAAAAAATGCTGTGGGGGTTTGAGAAAAGGCACGGGAAGAGGGGCGGGGGGACGACAACACACAACAAATTAGAGAGAATGAAGAATGCTACTGCATGAATCCTGTCATTTTTATGGGCTGCAATGATTAATTTGTTTGTTCAAATTCTCAATTAAGCCAGGAGGAACTGGCAGAATTAGAAAAAGGAGAGCAGTGCAGTGTTGTCTTGGCTTTGCAAGCACCCTAGGGAGATATAGCCCTACCTGATCTCAGGTCATCAGGCTATTCTGCAGACAGCTCACACAGCCCGGAGCAGGGGTGTGGTGTGGTGTGGTGTGCGTCTTCAGGATTCATCTCAAACAGCACAGAAAAAAAAAAAATGTAAATCAAAATATTTCCTCAGCCCCACCACCCCCCACTCCCCCTCCCCCTCCCCTGATAAATCATTCTGCCTTTTCCTTTCATTTGTCCAGGTCGCCTTGTCAAGGGTAATGCCCTTAAAATGTCAATTGTCAGTGTGAGCATGCATTGCATTAGATATAAAGTACAGTTCAGCACACACAAAAACAGCAGTCAGTCGCAGTGTTATACAGAAAGAAATAAAATATGGAGCTTGCACTTCCCTTTTCCCTGGAGGCCCCGTGCACTTATTATTTGTCAGAGTGACAGATGTTTTTCAAATGACGGTGTCTCATGTGTGCTGAACTTCTACCAAAGCCCTACCGTGAGAGACTGTGGGACGCTATACACCATCTGATGGTGGAAACCTCCATGGACTGAATCCCTGTGCTGCGAGGCTTTCTGCAGGGACGTCTTAACAGCAGAGGAAGAAGAGGTTTTCAGGGGTGGTCTGCAGAGGTAATCGCAGCACTTTACTTAGCAACAGCAAACCTTGGACCTGCGCCTGCCTTACAGTACAGCAAAATAACGCAGCGCCACAGAAACTCTGAATCTCAGAGTTGGATTTGCTTATTGAATCTGCCGAGTGCTGTGAATTTGTTTTTGGTGGCTGCAGCAACAAATATTATTTACAGCGCAGACATGAATATTAATATGGACAGAAAACGAATTTTCAAGTAACTCTTGCGACTGCTCAGTTCCAGAAACTGAGGCAGAAAGAAAGAGGTCATTTTACGACGTGCATTTTTGAAACTGCGTGTGGAAGGTAGATACTCAGGTAGCATCAAAGAGCTATAATAGAGTGGTCAGCCCAGCACAGGGAGGGTCAGCATTCAGTCTCACCTTTTAGCTCAAACCAAAAAGGATCAACATGGAGCATACTGCGCATTAATTTTACTACAGACATTTGTGAGAGTTTTACTAATCAACCAGACACACTGCACGGCTCCTTTAACAACATATAACCTCTGAAATACAGAACCACTTGTGTTTTAAAATACATGAACTTTACTTGAGGATATCCCAAAAGCAAATATACTATTTTTGTTCCATTACATTTATGTAACATCTGCAGCACGTTTGTAAGGGTAAATTTACTAAATGGAAATGGAAATACCTGTGAAGCAGCACAGAGAGTTAATCACAGCAAGTGTAGCTGGATCACTGACTCTTAGCTGACCCACTGAGGTGTGGACAAAGTGTCGAGCCTGTGCTTCCTTTTATGACACAGTGCATTTAAAATCAAATACTACATTGTGTTTATATTATCTCTTTATTAGATCACTTCCACTTTTTGCTCAGTAAAGTATTTGTTTACCTCTATAGCCGTATTGAAATCAAACAGAAGGATATATCTTGTACATTCAAGTGTAACTTGTCAAAGAAAAAAAAAAAGAGAGAGAGAGAGGGCTATTCTACATACACTGCAAATTCTCCAAGCGAAATTGCAACTCTTTATTGTGTTTACAACCATTATATGATTTTTGTAATGAAATCACAGTGTGTTTTCCGGACCAGTGGGTGCTTTTAATAGTGTTGGCCACCTTTCTTTTTCCAATTCAAGGTGTCCTCTATAGAGTATGTATATCCAGAGCAGCAGCATTGACTAGAGCCAGCACTTGTGAAGCGAAAATGCTTATTAGTCAAACAGTCCCCATCGGAATAATGCCACGGTCAGCCAGTGGTGAGGGATAACTCTGTGCGGATGACACTCTGGAGCCTATTCTGTAGGGGATCTGCTTTACTACAGCACGCACAAACATGATGTATGGACACACAAGCAGAGAAGCATCATGGGAGCACACAGTGGAGGCGCTGCGGATGAGTTACTGTAGCGAGAGCAGTGCTCGCATTGAACGTGCTCTTCAAAACAACGACAGTATGTTCTAGTTTCTGTTTAACGATCCATTTGCCCCCGCAACCTTGATCAAAATCTGTCGGCAAAAATTAAGCAGTTATAAATGAATATGAAATGGTCATATATGATGTTAAAGCCTGTGGTCACAGAATCTCTTGAATTCTTGTGGTCAGGACAAAAAAAAAAAAAAAACACCCAATATCATTTTGCCATTTGCCTTTTTTATGTCCAAATGACTAAAGGCCTGATTATACAAGAAAGTGGCACAGCGACATTCATCCTGTGCTAGAAGCTTGGTCCGGAGTGGACTACTTGCAGGGCTTGTTGTTGTACTACTGTAGCTGTTGAGCTAATGGCTAGCAGGCTGGAAACATGCTAGCACTAGTCAACCACAGCTGTTCTCTGAGTTTCCATTTTCTCTGTACTGGACTGTTAACTCCCACTTGGTATTTTGTCCTTGGCATTTTTTGTTTATTGATATTTGCACGCACATATTCTGCATAAAACCAGATAATAGAAATAAAACATAAGTGTGGATTGGACAAGTCAAGAGGTCAACAGGCAAGTATGTTGGACCAACCTTCAAATTAAGTAAAAAAAAAAAAAAAAAATCCAAACTAATAGATATATAAATGTGAAAAGTGCAAGGTAAATAAATGACAATAAGAAATACACAAAATTTATGAAAATAAGGACACATAAAAGTTGAAAGATTTAATTGAACTTGAATTTTTTTAATTATAGCGAGCGTGTGTACTTTAGCATTCCACATTTTAACACCACAGTACCTGAATATCAGCCACTCTTTGTTTTGTAAAAAGGAAGATGTAGACATTCAACCCGTCTTTTAGTATGGAAATCTACATCATTTCAATTATATTATTTCTACATTTTAGTAAAGAGTTGTTCGAAGGGGATAAAGCTCTGAGCTAACTAGCTTGCCTAGCTAGCATTATCTGTGATTTAGCAAGCTTGTTAGCTTGGTTGCTAAAAAAGCAATAAGTTCACACAGTTTATTTAAAATGCTGCATTCATGCCATCGACTCCTCTCTCAGCTGTCTGTAAACCACGCCACTTTTGTGGATACAGTTTATACTCCAGCAGTTTGATTAGCAACACAGCTAACATAGCTTCCTTCATTTTGGACTCTCTGTTCCCTCAAAGGCCAGCTCTGTCAGGATGGCTTGCTATCGGTCAACGTCAAATTTGTGTGTCAAACTTCACCAGAAAATGATGCAACTTTACTTTGTCTTAGGACTGAATCCACTGATTGTAGTGATTTGAGTGAAATTAAGTGATTCAGCCACAAAACTCTGCTGTTTTTGAAACGCTGGTGTGAGTGGGTCTTAACAGAGTTATATTTAGTCTGACTTTCATTGCCAGAGCTCTTCAGGTTTAATACAGAAAGGTTTGTCAAAGTATCATATATTTATGTGGAACATTTGCTGCGTAGGGGGAAGGGGAAAATCAATTTCCCACCCCTCTTGATAATTGATCGTTTTTTCTGAGTGTACTGGGAAGATGACATGCCAGGTCTATCATATTTTGAATGGTAGTAAAACAGTCAACACCTGCTTATCTATCTATCTATCTATCTATCTATCTATCTATCTATCTATCTATCTATCTATCTATCTATCTATCTATCTATCTATCTGTTACATTCATCATATATTTAAACATATAAATGTAAATTAACTGCTTTTCTGCATCCCTACAATAAAATATGGTGACGTATAAAACAATAGAAAACATTCATCAGATACAAGGTTACATACTTTACTGATTTAATTCCTTATCTCCACTTAACAGTCTCTGAGACACCTTATCATTAGCCAGTAAACCTTCTCAAAATAAATCCAATCCCATAAATCTACCTCTGAAGGAATCTGATACTTTTAAAAAGTGACAGCGACTGACCTTGAGATTTATTTTTGTCACACCAGAAACTGTCTCCCTCAGCAACGAGAGATGTGCCTGTCCAGATGGTTTTGTGTGGCATCGTCTTGCTAATTGTCAGTGATGCCATCAAAGGGATGTAGCAGACCTGACAACTTAGCTGATGAGCAATAAGATGAGTATGAGGGGGGAAATTAGAGCCAAAAACATGTGACAGTTATTCTGTGCAGCCTACCTATGCTTTTAAGCTCTTTAAAATAATTTGGCTCCCTTTGTTTCCTGCATTTGTCAGACTAGAATAGAGGAAGAAAAGAAGGCTATTATTATTAAACTGGGGTTCAAAATAGTCATTACTGTGTAATTATTATGTCTAACTACATGATACAAGCTATAAATATCTCTGAAAATATAATAATGCAGAAGGAATAGGTGCATAATAGCATGCTGTATTAAACAGGCCTCTGAACACTGTCTCTATGGTAATAATATGTTACATGTTTTTTTGAAGCTATCACCTGTCTAAGTTCGCTTTAAAGTTGAATAGGCTGCAGCGCAGGAGCACAGCGGTACGTCCCTGGTGACTGTAAAACATGCAAGACAAAACATATGACACAGGGGATGATCCTGACCTGAGACTGACATGTGCTAAAGTACATTATAGTCATTGCCAGGATAAAGGTCACATTGACTCCTGTTATAAATTGGACAGGACAGCTCCAGCATACATGGAGTGTCAAGTGTGAGGAGGTCTGAAAGAAAATCCCTCGGATGTTTCAGGACACACACACACACACACACACACTCATGCTCACAGGCGGACAGATAAAAGTGTCTACATCTCGCTCTCATTTGTGATTAGCGCACTTAATCATCACATTAAAGGAGAAGTCCGCGCTAAGTTCATCATATAATGGAGATGCGGGGAGTGAGATGCAGGCTTATGTTTTTTCCCGTCTTTTGCTACAGACCTGCTTGTGGTCATCAAAATAATGCAGAGAGGTGGGATACAAGTTAAAGTTCAGGGTTTATTGTTGCTGCTGTTTATGCAGTTAATGATTAAATTCACAGTTTCAACCGTTCTGTTGCAGAAAAAAAAGTGTGTATATATATATATATATATATATATATATATATATATATATATATTTACATGTTAATTTGAGGAGTAATAGTCTTTTGACTAAGAATACCCTGCCTGGAACAGCAGCAAGCACAAGAACAGACTTTTGCTCTGAGATACAAAGGGAAACAACTTGAAAGGAAATAAGCAAATGAATGCAATGCCTCATTAGGCGGGTTTTATTTGACCGTAGCCAATTAGAGAGCATCTGTAATTTAAAACAGTCAACCTAAAAAAAGACTCAACGAAGAACACGTTTCTCTCATGGGACTGAATCCTTTGCCTTGTTTTCATTCAAATTATTATTTTTTTTTCACCAGTGACATTTTTCTATTTGACCGAATATGAATAATCCACAGAGGACACTTGAGTTCAGAGATATGCAGATAGTCGGCCTACAGTAGGAGTTTATAAGTTGAGATGAAAGAGCAGGTCTGAGGGATTTGAGGAGGTCAAGGTTATGTGCTGATGTGCTTTGGCCTCGCTCTCAGCTGGCTGCTGCTGACTTGTTTTGCCTTTGCTTTTCGTGATCAATATTTCTCCCTCTGTCTTAATCAACGACCCGCTGAGGTATTTGCGGGCTGTTACCTTAATGACACAAAGGCGCAGTCTGAAAACAGAGCTGCAACCCGGGCAAGACTGACAGCTGGTTTAGCTATGAATCACACCTGAGTGCAGATTAACGCTGCGCTCCTCACAAACAGAGACAGCACCGAAATACTGATAGGGAGAGGTAGACTCTGAGGCTTCGTGTGAGCGATCCGCATCAAAAGATATGACCAAAACAAGAACCCGACTGCTTACTTTGCAGGGGGAGCCTCGTGAAAAATAGTAACACCTGTATTGCTTATACTGGTTGTTAAGCATTGGAATAAAATTTTGTGCAATATGCATAACCAAATGCTGGAATAATGAGCCATCTGTATGTGTGGTCCCTTCCTTGGAGATGCCAAGAACGGCACCATCTGTGATGCAGCTACCAGCTGTTTTCCTTCTTATTACATGTTTATTAAAAGCTGAAGTTGTCCTCTTCAAGAAGAGGAAAAGAGAGCATGGGTGGCAATGTTGGTTATCTGATTGCCTCCATCTCCATTAGAAACAGACTTGAGCTCTGTTCCTGGTCCTATAAAAATACACTAACTGTTTCAACAGAACAGAGGGAGTGCTAATTAAATACTCCTTCTTTTTCATCAGCGACTCACAGGAAATTAAGAGAACAAACACAAGATTGACTGGCAGCAAAGCAACAAACATGAAAGAGGATGAATGAATCTAATCCACAAGGACTGGAAATAAATAAATAAACAATGTCACTTACCCCACCTTCACTTAGCCCTTTGGGTTTGTATTTCAAAATCCCTCAGCAGGGTTTACGCGTCTTTTCTATTTGCATTGTTTTCAATTTTCAAAACCTATTAGCAAGATATCGATCGACCACAATTGAGCATTTATGCACAGCAGGCAACCTACATCCCTCAAGTCAGAATCAGATCACATCTCCCATAATTGAGGGTGGCAGAACTGCAGACCACCCTCTGCAACTGTCAACAAATTTCAGGAGCTCAAACTAAGATGCGTCAGGGATGCATCCTGCACCGAATGATGGACACTGAGAAGGAGAACTGGAAATGTCCATCAGCATCCTCTGCCATGTGCTGAACAAGACAGGTCAGGTCTGAATAGACACTGACAAACCCAGGGTGGACACACTGTCGACACAGACTAAAGCAATACCAAGGGACAAGTGACAGGCTGCTCTGATGCCTTACCTAACTGCAGAACATGCAAGCGGGGGGAGGTAAAAAAAAAAAAAAACGCACAGTGAAGTGGACACCCACGTGCACGCGCGTGCATATAGAAAGACCGGCTTCACAAAAGGAAGATTTAGAAAACTAACTTCGCAAGTAGCGTTGAGCGTAATTTGAAATTGTAAAAATGCAGAAGACGCTCTGTGTTAATGTGTGATGATATTTGCAAGTGCAGAATGTAGTCTAAGATAGCAAATTGATATTTCTGACAGTGCATCCATTTCTGAGGTTAGCGTGTTCACTCTGCTCAGTGCTCAATAAAACAAACAAAATGCCCTCTATTTCTGTATAAACAATTACCTGCCATAGTTTGTAACCTTATTGGATCGAGTGAAATGTTTGAAATAAATCATTAAAGGCGCTGACAGGGCATTTATCTTCACTCTTGCTTTAATGCTCTGTGCACAACACTGGATGAAGTCAGTGAAGGGTGTGTTTTTTTTTTTTTTTTTTTGAGTAAGCTAGGCCCCATTGTGCCTCAGTGTGTGTGCTTGTAAGAGCAACGTTGCGTGTGTCAATCCTCCTGTGGAGCCATGTTCTCAAAGCTCTTCATTTTGAAATCAAGCATGAATAATTAAGCCATTTCACAAGGCTGCTTTAACGATATATTACATGAGAGGAAATAGGTCAAGCAGCAATGTTAGAAAGATTGTTTGAATGGGTGTTATTGGGTTAAAAAAGATTGTGAACAATACTTCCCTCCCTTCATGCCCCATATACTGTACTTACTCTGCAGAATGACTGACAGCTCCGGCCTTAGACTAATTTTCCTACAGATGCGAAAGCCTTTTCTGATAAGTTGTGTGTTTGCAGTGACGGTCGGGGTTACATCTGGGTCATACAGCCATTCCACCTGAGATAATCCATCAGCTTTAACCCTTCCACTGGGAGTGAGGCTTTGACAAGCAAAACAGACAATTACACTATTTAAATCTGTAGTTTTCAGTTTTTCTACCTTTTCAAACTTTATTGCTATAATTTCTGACAGACAAGAACGGATATTAAGAACATAAAGTATTTGAAATGAGTTTGCCGCAGCACATGAAAACGCAGCAAATAATCACATTATAATTATTGGAAAGAAATGTCTACAGGCCATAATATTGGGAAAAGCCTTGTATGTATACAGTATATTTAGAGCATCAGGGGTTTTTTAAACATTACTTACAGGTTTCTTATAGTGTAGGCGTTCGTCCTCACCTGGAATAAAGAACTCCTCTGCTGACATCAGAAGAAATTATTATACTTACCACCTTCACAATCCAATTTTTTTTCTCCTTTTTTAAAATTTCTATAGCGCCTGTAATTTATTGCACCAATAATAATTACACATAATTACACATCAATGATTTGTGCACATGGGAATACCACTGCATCTTGAGTAAAGATGTGTTCTAAGACCAATCTCTAACTCATGTTGCTCAGTGCATCTTTCAGATAATATTCATTACTTTGATATTAATCAATCTGTAATAAAAAAAACGTGTTCTTGCATTTACAAAATTTAACCTCAACAAACATGTTTTACCAGAATAGTCTCACACACAGGACCGATAAAGATATATACTTAAACTAGTTTTAATTGATTTGTTTTGGCCTCTTTGGGGCAGCACAGCAAGTTCATATGGATAACTGCTTAGCAAAGAGTAGCTTATTTACACATCGCAATATTTGCTCTGTTTTTAGCTCTGCTTTGGTCTCCACCAACTCCTGAGGGAAATGCCTGGCTCTTTAGCTGCTAAACTCTCTGTTCACCAGCTAGTCGCTAACTGTATCTGTCACCCTTTGACGCTAGAAATAGGGCTGGGTATCAAATTTTGATACTTTTATCGACCGACTGAATTGGCTTGATACTATCAAGGATTATAAAATCGATACCAAATTTCAATACATATGGAATAAATTAGTAAATTTAATCAGCGTCAAGTGAGCTAATATACATGTAGCATGCTGAGACCGAGATCTAATAATGCTGGGGCTTGGCTGTTTATTAACACAAACATGTTTAAGTGTGTAAAGAGACTGACATTAAAAATAAAACTAAAGTAAAACTACAATGTGCCCCGCAGTGTGTATTCTAATTTTCTTTTTTTTTAAAGTAGATTTGATGAAATTTGTATCGAAAAAAGTTTCGTTAGAATCGGTATTGAAGTGGGAGTGAACCAAAACCATAATATTGCCGTAAAACCAAAACATTGAGCTCCAAGACGCTAAGATGCCCTTTGTGGGTTTGTCACTGAGAGCGAGCCCTTTCATTTTACACATAGTCATCTCCCCCATTGTTCATATAAAATATTGATCAGAGCAGCTTTAATAAAACTACATAAAAAAAAATCATTTCTTGTTTTGATGAGCACACGCTACATACATTATACAGACTGACACAGATTGCGACTAACTTGCACAATTTGACACACAATGAACCAATGAGATCACTGTTACTGCAGCGTGCGTGGGGACCTTTACTCACATTATATACACAATATACTGGGACATTTTGTGATGCACAAAAAAGCCTGCAGCAGCACCGAATCAAAAGTACTCACCAGAATAATGGAATAAGAGAGCAGGAAGTGTGAGGTATTAACACCTGTCAAGAATAGAACGACAAGTACCCACTTGTCAACTACCAGCACTAGGTACAAATATCACAATGGTGTCTGTGTCTCTATAGTACACTATAAAATTGTGAAAAGGAGTAAGTTCTGACTGATGTAAAAAAATGCTCCAATGATCTCTGTCATCTGTTACATTCAGCCCCGAGGACAAACACGCGGAGTCCCACAAAGCTCCTTTAACTGCGCTTTCAACAACAACAACAACAACACTCACATCAGCTTGTTCAGCCTCACCTACTTTTAACTAAACTGTGTTCTCCTCCTCACACAGGACGGGACCACATACTATTGTGTTTATAATCGTGGTACCCTCCGCTTCTCGGTGTTGTCGAATGAACTGAAATCATCTCTAACATACCTGTAAAAAAATTTGAGTCTGTTTCTGGAAAAGTGGAAAAAAATCTACAACCAAGGCATCATATCAAAACGTGTTCAATGTTGTTTGTATCTGTTTATATGATCACAGATGACTCACATCCTGTTTCATGTGATTTGTTTTATTCCCCAACGTTGAAACAAGCTCATATTAGGCCTGCGTTATTATATTGCTGAAATGTCGTCCTGCTCTGGAAAATATTTTATTTTTAACTGCTTGTCAATCACACACATTTTTTTTTTTTTTTAGACATCCTCTGAATCTGTAATAGCTCTTTGTTTTTTAGCTTTGGTAAGTTTTCACAAGCATTTACATGAGTTACATCTTAAAATCAAGCATCTGCTTTTGACTGTATGCATATGTTGTTGTTCCACTTTGAAAATTATGAAACCAGACTTCAATCACAGGCTGTCCATTGTACATGAAATTTCATCTTTGGATTAAAGACAGGTTTGGATTTCCGAGCCCATCCTCCTTTTATCATGACTACAGCATTATAATTAGACTCCCTATTGTCAAACGACTGTGTAACTAAATGGTTCGACCGCATGAAATGAATGAGGCCAGTGTTGTGAGATTGGAAACAGTCTTAGGTCCAGATTTTTGCTCACATGGATAATTGTCCGGTGTAGATCCATAAAAAAAAAAAAAAAAAGCTTGTGTGTTTTTAACCCTTATGCCCTCCTCGGGCATTTTTGTACATTTTTCTCAACTTTTTTTTTTGATTTGATGATCATTTTGGCTGTGTTACAGCTTGTGGCATAAATTTTTGCAGGAACTTTTCTTTTTAGTAAAATTTTTGAAATCCAATGTCTTTTACTCAGACATGTCTTTTATACTCTATTGATGCATTTTGCACCCTCTGGACACCCTCGTGGCCAAAAATGTACACGCACAAAAAACTGCTTTTAAATCATCATACATCAATATTTTTTTTTAATTTTTTTTCATAAATCAAATAAACAACTTCAAACGTGCTCAAAACTACCAAACATTCTATCATTTTAAGGATTTTAACCCTTTAAATGCCAGTTTAATTCTTTGCATTATTTGATTATTTATTACAAACAAACACATAAAACTAATTATTTTCCATATAATAAATAGTAGGGGGATGAGGCTTTGGTGGTGATTAGAGTCTTGGATATGTCAAAGATTAGCAACAAAATTGATTTGATTGCATTAGTATTTTTTACGTAGTGTCAGATTTAAAATTTACTACCCTCTGGACACCTTCGTGGCCAAAAATGTACACGCACAAAATCTGCAATAAAATCCTCATACATCAATATTTTTTTCTGCTTTTTTTTCATAAATCACTTGAACAACTTCAAACTTGTTCAAAACTACCAAACATTCAATCATTTTCAGGATTTTAACCCTTTAAATGCCAGTTTAATTCTTTGAATTATTAATTATTTATAAAAAAACCCACCAAAATCTAATTATTTTCCATATAATAAATAGTAGGGGGATGAGGCTTTGGTGGTGATTAGAGTCTTGGATATATCAAAGATTAACAAAAAAATTGATTTGATTGCATTAGTATTTTTTATGTAGTGCGAGATACTCCCTCTGGACACCTTCGTGGCCAAAAATGCCCCATTGACTTCCATTAAAACCACATTTTTTAATCTCACTGCCCTTACAGTATAAAACCATGCATTCCATTATGTCAGTGTTTCATTTTGAAGAAAAGTAGTGATATTTGACATTTTTACTGTATTGCACCATATTCAACCATTTTCCCATTGTAGGCCAATGCATGAAATTCTTGTATTTTTACCTGTTATATTATGGAGCCATGTGACTACCAGGGGGCCCCAAGAGTTACTTTTGTGTGTGTGTGTGTGCGTGTGTGTGTGTGTCTGTGTGTGTGTGTGTGTGTGTGTGTGTGTGTGTGTGTGTGTGTGTGTGTGCAGGTGTGTGCAAATCTGCAAGCACGCACTGATCATTTCAGGGGTGAAAAAAGGGCGTCTTTTGAGGGATGTGTTTCATGTGTCTTTGAAGAGGTGCTTGAGTAAAAACATGGCCTCCTTCCTTAGTACTCAAAAACAAAAACAACTGTTAGTGGGTATATGAAGAAGACACAAGCTTCGAGGGGGAGTCTGACACAGAATGACCACTGGAGTCCTCCACTTCTGTTAGTGCCGCTGATCCTTCCTCTGAAAGTGGAGAGGACACTGAGGATCCTGCCCATCCTAACACTGAGTTACAACGAAGAACAGGCAAGTCTGGTTTTCATCTCATGCCTAGATGCTGCGTTACATTCAGGCACCCACCCCTGGCATGCTCCCAGAGCCCACGAGATATGCCATATCAAGAATCCACGATGTGGCATCCTCTTTTGCCCTTTTCTTCACTCCTGACATGATCCAGCTGATTTTGCAAAACACAAATCTACAGGGGAGGCGTTCTGTGTCAGGATGGAGTGATATGGATGCAAAAGAGATTTGAGCGTACATGGGACTTCTCATCCTGGCAGGTGTGCACCGGTCCAAAGGGGAATCTACCCACAGCCTGTGGGAGACCAGTCCTCAGGGCCACCATGTCCCACAAACGATTTCAAATGATAAGCGCCAGCCTCCGATTCGATGGCCGACTCACCCATCCTTCTCGACACAAGCCACACAAAGTTTTCTGCTTTCTGGAATATGTGGGACAAGTGGACACAGCGCCTCCCACTCCTGTTCAATCCAGGGGACGACATCTGCTCGTAACCTTCAGAGTAGGGCTGGGACGATTATCCGACGTAATCGACGTTGTCGATTATAAAAATTATTCTACGTGGAATTTTAGTGTCGACGCGTCATGTAAAACCTCACAGGGTAAATGTTCATAGAACAAATCCAGAACTTTCTAATGGAATCGTTTATATCCATCGTCTTTGGTTTATCCGGATACAAGCGCAGCACACGGACTAGGACAACGCAGTGATGTAATTGAAGTCAGTGACTACGTGAATGATTTGCGTCTGTGTAATCTATTTGAACAACATGGCGGCGTCTACCAGCAGTAAGACAAAGCGTGTGGAGCAACACGCGGCAAAAAAGCCTCGCACACGGTCCTCCAAAGTTTGGGAATACTTTAATCTTGACACCAACGGTGCGCTAGTCTGCAGACTCTGCAAAGTGCATCTGGCATATCACTCTAGCACGAGCAAATAAAGAGGAAACACCCTGGTGCAGCGAAATTACTGTTAGGTTAATGAAAAAATAATCGTTACATTAGTTGAATAATCGAAAAAATAATCGCTAGATTAATCGTTTAAAGAATAATCGTTTGGGACAACCCTACTTCAGAGGCCGCTGCAAATTCCGGCAGTACATGCCCAGCAAGCCAGCGAAGTACGGGCTGAAAATCTGGGTCCCTGGTAGTCACATGGCTCCATAATATAACTGGTAAAAATACAAGAATTTAATGCATCGGCCTAAGACGCATGAAATACATCCCTCAAAAGACGCCCTTTTTTCACCCCTGAAATGATCAGTGCGTGCTTACAGATTCACACACACCATTCGAACACACACACACACACACATACACACGCACGCGCACACACACACACACACACAAAAGAAACTCTTGGGGCCCCCTGGTAGTCACATGGCTCCATAATATAACAGGTAAAAATACAAGAATTTCATGCATTGGCCTACAATGGGAAAATGGTTGAATATGGTGCAATACAGTAAAAATGTCAAATATCACTACTTTTCTTCAAAATGAAACACTGACATAATGGAATGCATGGTTTTATACTGTAATGGCAGTGAGATTAAAAAATGTGGTTTTAATGGAAGTCAATGGGGCATTTTTGGCCACGAAGGTGTCCAGAGGGAGTATCTCGCACTACATAAAAAATACTAATGCAATCAAATCAATTTTTTTGTTAATCTTTGATATATCCAAGACTCTAATCACCACCAAAGCCTCATCCCCCTACTATTTATTATATGGAAAATAATTAGATTTTGGTGGGTTTTTTTATAAATAATTAATAATTCAAAGAATTAAACTGGCATTTAAAGGGTTAAAATCCTGAAAATGATTGAATGTTTGGTAGTTTTGAACAAGTTTGAAGTTGTTCAAGTGATTTATGAAAAAAAAGCAGAAAAAAATATTGATGTATGAGGATTTTATTGCAGATTTTGTGCGTGTACATTTTTGGCCACGAAGGTGTCCAGAGGGTAGTAAATTTTAAATCTGACACTACGTAAAAAATACTAATGCAATCAAATCAATTTTGTTGCTAATCTTTGACATATCCAAGACTCTAATCACCACCAAAGCCTCATCCCCCTACTATTTATTATATGGAAAATAATTAGTTTTATGTGTTTGTTTGTAATAAATAATCAAATAATGCAAAGAATTAAACTGGCATTTAAAGGGTTAAAATCCTTAAAATGATAGAATGTTTGGTAGTTTTGAGCACGTTTGAAGTTGTTTATTTGATTTATGAAAAAAAATTAAAAAAAAATATTGATGTATGATGATTTAAAAGCAGTTTTTTGTGCGTGTACATTTTTGGCCACGAGGGTGTCCAGAGGGTAGTAAATTTGAGGAGGGCATAAGGGTTAAATGTTCTTGATCCACAGAGAGTTTGTAAATCTCATGATGTGAGCAGGTCTGTGAAGTCTGTGAGCCTGTGCTTGTTTGAGTTCACTTTGAACTCACTCTGCTCTTGAACATCGCTGTCTGTCAGTAGTTTGCTGGAGTCTATCGCCTTGTCAGAAAAATTGAAAGAGTCTAAGGTTTCTTTTCCTTGATAATGTTTGTATGGCAAAGCTCTATGTATAGAGTCATTATCTAGGCATTGTTTCCAGATTCATAGTTCTGACCTGTGAGTTGAGACCTGTAAATCTTGTTAAGAGAGTTAGTAACTAAACCACGGGTCTATGATGAACAAGCAGCAAATAGAATCCCTGCAAAGATAAACTGAAAATCTCATTCAGTCATTCACAGTTTTTAATCACTTGACCTGTGCGAGCTCAGATTCAACCAATTAGATATTTTTGAAATGTTAGAGTTGTAGAAGACAGACACAAATGTCAGAGATGAGCAAAAAAAAATCAAAAATAAAACCGCTTAATTGCACTGGCTGAAGCCAAAGTAAGAATCCAGGTTAATTTTGTCTTTAGGGTGGTTGTTGAGTACAGAAACAAATCTGTAAAACAGGAACATGAAGGTTCCTGAGTACACAGTTTGTCATAAAGAGAGAAACAGATTTTTTGTCATTATTAGATTTCTTGTTGGCCAACAAGCTGTAAATACAACATGTTAACACCTCATGAAGATGCTTTTGCAAACAGTTTTGTATTTATATATCCAGCAGAATCGGCACAGCATTCGCTGCTGCCATGTTTATGGCTCACTTAAGTCCAGTGTTCACTCTCCTTTCAGCTCTGTGTTTTGCTCTTAAACAAGTCTTTAGGAAGAATATCTGCTTCTATGCTCCACTATATGTTTACTGGCTGGTTGCTAACTTTGCCTGTCTGCCATCATCTACAGGACAGGTATCGTACAGTGTGTTTTTTTGTCTGCAGCGTCTAGACAGGACCCTGATGAGAGCAGTGACACTGAATGAAAACATGAATGCTGCGCACTGTAAAACCAGAAAAAGTTAAAAGCTGCTGAAATGCTCTGTAGAGCTGAGTGATCATTCTCTGTGGGTTCTTTTATTGACTGTAAAGTTATATACTGTAAATCATTTTAGATGTAATTAAACCTGCAGAGCTTTATCAGCAGCCCTGGTTTCCTAATTATGTGCAATTTAGTTGCATAAGTTATATCTAGACGCTGAAACTGGCGCTTCAGACCCTGATATCACACTGTCTGAATCTCCTGACAACTTTCTGTTTTGTCTGTCCTGTGCTTTTTCATCCCAGGTTACAACACTGACTCTCTGTGCAACGTAACACTCAAGGTTAAACTCCAAAAGCAGAGTGTCTCCACCTCTGAACGGTCCAGAATAGACTGTGAAGATGAATCGAACTCTCTCAAAGCTAAAAAATGATGAGGTCAAAACTCTGGCTGCCATCAAAAAGACACTTTCTGGAGCCTCTTTGTTGACAATAAATAAAAGGCTGATTTTGTCGACACTCCAGAAGTGCCATGGGTGACTTCCAAGGAATGTGGGCATATTTTCTGTTTCAGAGCTGACTGGAAATTGAGCTTACATGGGTGTAAAAGCTCAAACAAACATTCAAAGAATGCACAAACTCTGCTTCCTGTTCTTTGTCAGAGACACAGCTCCAGTTCTCGATGAGATACGAGATAAAAAAAAAAAAAAAATCACTTATCTGATTGCAGGCTTTTGGGAAACATCTGCTTGTGTGGGAAGATTTTCAAAATCTTTTTTTTTTTTTTTTTAATCAAATATATGATTTCAGTTTCACTTCAAGTTCAGTCGTCACACTCAGTTCAAGGTTCGCAGACATTAATTAAATTTCTTTCTCAGCATATGTGCAGCATGTTTCCTAAAAGCCACAGGTGGCTTTTAAAAAAAGCTCTAACAAGACATATGTTTGTCATATTTTGTTACAGCACAGCGCACTTAAGCGAGCCAGGTAGAGAACCGCAACCATGTGAGGGAGGAAAAGCTCATCAAGACTTACGGGATGACACATTCTACCATATGCATGTGGATGAACCTCTGACACTGATGCATGAACAGGTAGGTAAAAAGTTTGAAATTCAAGCGCTGGTCAGAAAGTTTTCCAGAAGCAGTTTGGTGAACAAAGGTGCGAGTGAGTCAGTGTGGCGATTCAGAAAGATGACGTAAGGATCCGGTGGAGAAAGGCCGTTCATAGTGGTGGGCGCTGGGGTAACGCCTATCACCGCACGCGCACGCTTTGTGTACACACCGGGTGCTAAGAGCTGTCAGACAGGTATGGCTCAGGCTTGATCTGAGCTGTGATTGATCGCACAGGTTCAGGTGGAGTTCACGGGAGGTCTCTGGTATCATTGGCAAAATGAGTGACAGACACAAAATAGGGTGATGGAATATTATCAGGAAGCCATTTGTAATGCGGGGCGAGCCTGGATCTCTAAGGGGTGTTGTCTCTCTGAAATGAAGTCATCCATCACCTCAACTTCATATTTGATTAGGTCATGAGTAGCTTTTAAAGAGGTAGAGAGGCTTTAGTATTGTGCTCTCACAATGTGATAACCAAAGATAGAGGCTGTACAGTAGAAATACTGAGTTTTTTAAAAGTATTTCAATAAAAAAAATACTTATAGAAGCATTTTACTACAGCAGGGTCAGTTAAACTAACAATTTATCATGTCTGTGTTTTGCAAAATCTTATTCTGTGCACATAACTGTTGTAAAGGGAAAATTCTTTCTCTCTCAAAAGCAGTGGAGTAATATGAAACACCTCTGTATCCGCCACTGTGGAGGTAAAATACTACAAAATTGACTTTACTTTCCAGGAATAAGATTAAAGTGAAATTATTTGTCGATTAATAGATTAGTTGATCGACGTCGTAATGAACCATTTTTATGACATGTTCATTTTTCAAGCAGAAATGTCAAACATTCTGTAGTTTCAGCTCCTCAGCTCTGAGGATTTGCTGCTTTTCTTTGGTTCATTCAACAGTAAAGGGGAGATTATAAGAGGTTCATTAGACAAAATAATCAATTTGATGACATCAACTTGGGGCTTAAGAAGACTATTTCATGACGTGTTAAAGACTAAACCATTTATTAGTGGTGGAAAGTGACAAAGTACATTTACTCAAGTACAGTTTTGATGTGTGTTTTGTGAGTATTTCCTTTTAATGCTGCTTTATACTTGAACTCCAGTAAATTTCAGAGGGAATGTTGTACTTGTTGCTGCACGAAAGCTTTAGTTATGCTACAAGTTAGTTTGCAGATTAATATTATTAACATAAACTAGAATCAACAAATAAACAATGATGTATTCTTACAGACTGAACGACCCAGCAGTATAAAGTCTAGTTAAAATAAGCCCCACCTTAACAGCATCAACCTTAAAATGATACCGTACATTAATCCAGTATTGATTATAATTAAATAATATAATAAATTACTCTGAAATGGACCATTCAGCATAATGAGGGCTTCTGGTACTTTAAGTATATTTTGATTTTTTAAAGTTTGAGTGCATGACTTTTACTTGGAACAGAGTATTTATTGTGGCGTTGCTGTTTATAATTAAGTCAAAGTTCTGAGTACTTCCACTGCCATGACCCAATTAATCCAGAACACAACTGGCAAATGAATTAATAATGGAAATAATAATTACTCTCAGACCTGGATTAAATAGTTAATAGTATATTTTCTGTTGGAATGATGCTTTTAATTTGAATACAATGTGAAACCAGTGAGAAAGGGAAAAGGGGATGAACTGAATGAGACTTAATGTGCTTTGATGGTTATGATGAGCACAAATAAATCTTTTAAATGAATCTTTTCAAATGTTTGGTAACCTTATCGTTTGCATTGTAATTATGTATTCAAATGCCAGATTGTAATTAATGCAAACATCTAATATTATTTTGAATCAAAAGATAATTGAAAAGTCACACACATGTAACCAGATTACACTGCTGAGATGTTGTTTCTGGCTATTTAAGTAATCAATTGCATTTTCAAACTAACTTCATCAAGCTTGAGCATATTTATCAGGCCTCCTATGTTGCATTTATTGTGGAGGGACAAAAAATCAGTGTATCTTGTTTTGTGTATAAAGCAGCTCAACAGCAGAGTGGCGAATAGATCATATCTGATTTTATAAGTAACGTGTTCGGATAAGTAGGATTTTCCTCACATGAATCATGCTACTCAGTCGCTCTTAAGCAATAACCAATAGTCGTGACTGCAGCGGTTCATTCATATCTGTTGGAAATCTTACAAACTTTATGTCTTTCAAACAGCGAGCAAAGCGGAAGCTGCAGGAAAGGCTCTAAAAACAAAACAAAAAAAAAAAGCCGCATGAAAAGACACGGAGCAGAGGGTGATAGAAAGCAGCAGCCCAGCAGCTCCCAGCCTGAGCTCCTGTCTCTTTTCCCTGGCCTCTGTTCCTTTAATAAACTCATGGTTATCTAGTGTAACAAATGTCTCGCTGCCATCATCAAGTCCAGGCGAGGAGGGAGGAGTTTTTAATGTTCAGTTTGTTCTATGGATCGATGTCTGCTGGCATCGCCTCTCCTCTCGCCTGCACCGTGCGTAATATACTGTACCATTACCAAACGCTTTTTACGCGCATTCCCTCCACATATTATCCACCGAAAACAGCCTGA